>NW_021554071.1:928670-932831 GCF_001605985.2 Dendrobium catenatum
ATATATATATATATTAAAAAAATTAAAGTTTTTATTAAAATATTATATCATGAATAATTTAATGTATAACAAAGGCTTCGTTTGGGAAGGCTTTTTTACTTTCCTAAAAGCAAATTTTTAATACAAAAATAAAAAATTTTGTAATAAGAAGTTGTTTTAAAAAACAGTAAGAAAACCATCACAAACGAAACCTAAAGCTTCTAAGAAAGTCTGTAAACAGTTTACAGTCTACACCATTGTTTAGTTGAGTAGATACATCTTGGCTTTGAAATTTCAGAAACCACACAGCTCACCTTATCCTGTTGGTTGAGAACAATTATTAGGTCAAGTGACCGGACGTAGCTCTATGTTCGGTCACCACTGAGATCGCGCCACGTGCTATTACTCTTTACCGTGCGGCCCGATGACTTGACCCGGACAAGAACCCGGGAATGCTATGTTCACATATTGCTGGGTATTACTCGGTATTTGCTTGGTATTGCTTGGCAATAACGAGAAATACCGCTATGTGAAGACCAATACCGAGCAATACCGAATTTTTCTAGAAAAACTCGGTATTGCTCGGTATTTGTCTTCACATAATGATATTTCTCGTTATTGCTGAGCAAAATCGACAAATATCTAGCAATACCGAGTAATACCTAGCAATATCGGGTTGTCATGGATTTAAAAAACGCACGTGCGACATACCCACTATTCGCCGGGTCAGGTCTGCGGTTTTGTGCCTACTACGTGGCGCGGTCTCAGCGCTCGCCGAACGTAGCTCTACGTCCGGTCACCGGACCAAATAAAAGTTCGTTGGTTGAAAGCTTAGGATTCTAACAAATAGGTCTTGGGTTCGAGTATTTGTGTATTCGCTTCATATATGAGTCTGACTTAAATGACCTAAATGTACCCAAAAAAAAATTTCAGAAGCTTCTAACAGCTAAATATTTTATCAAGAGATCATCACAGGGTTTACAACAGAGTTGCTCTGCAAAGTTGAAGTGCTAAGCTTGAAGATAGGGTGGCAAAAATTTTGATTTGAATCCAACAACAACAACAACAAAAAATCTGAATTCAAGTTAATCCATTTAAGATTTGCGATAGATTGGGATCAGCTTAAGCAACTCAAAAGAAAAAAATAAGGATGAAGTGGGTCAGTCCAAAAACATAAAAATTAACTACTAATATTTTTATTAATGAAATACTCAAATCATGCTCAACAAAGATAATCATATTTAACTTAGATCGGGTTAACATTTCATGTTGGGGTCAGGTATGAGTTTGGTTGAGTAGGATGCATATTGGGATACTTTACCCATTAAATAAATGAGTGGAATTCTACAACACTATGACATTGGGAATAATCTAAGCCCAATATATATTTAGAAGATTTGAAACAACCTTCATCATCCATGTCTGTTGTAGTAGTGATAACAAGATAAGATTTTAAAAAAAGAAAAAAAAATACTACCGTGAATACCCTCTCGGAGAGGGAAAATTATTACGTGCGGCGTCCGGATTCGTCTGGAGGCGAATCCAGATGCGCAACGTCACCCGGGGCCCAGTACATTCAGGTGATGTGACGTGTCCAGATTTGCCATCTCTCAGAGCTCTACTTGGTGATTTATCCGAATCTTCAACGTTCACAAAAGGGGTGGACTAAATGATCTATGAATGATGCTAAAAGGGTTTACAAGAATACTAAAATGTCTGAAGCTTTCAATGTTCAAAATATCTAAAATGAGAAGAATTATCATCTTTTGGCAATAATCACATAAATCTAAATGATAATTACTGAAGATAACCTCTCAAAACTCTCACAAATATCATGTTGCAAGCCTCTATATGAAGAAAAAAACAAAACCTCCAGAATACAGCCCAGTGTTCTTTTGGGAAGCTTCTTATGAACCTTTTCAGTAGTAGTAAAAGTTCTCATTTCTATGCTGACAGTGATTACAGCATCCAGAATGAGAAGAGCTGAGAATAATATTGAGAAATTGCTCCTAAAATGGCGCGCATAACATCAGAAAACGTTGAGAAGAAAACTAAAAGCTAATGAAGATAAAGCACAAGTAGATGCTACGCCACATATTATCATTCTGTATCAATTCACTTCACAACCACATAACAAACTAGTTAGATTTTGAAACTTATTTTGCTGTGTTTCCCTTTCCCTAAAAGGAGTGACTCGTTGAGTGATTACCATCCTCGACTTAAAAACAAACCAACAGAACCATAGAAAAATTCCAAAATGATTGCTATCTGCCAATTTGAAATAAATATTCTTACTAAGTTCCGCAGAGCTAATACACACCGAATATATCTAAAATTCTGTTCAGGTTTTGAGATATTCAGCATATTTAGGATAAAAAAGATTATGCACATGTGTTTTAGACATGGGATTATGCAGCTCACCATTCAGAGTTGACTGTTTATGGAAATCAGATTTCGAGCTCTGTGATTTAGATCAGACTCTGCAGGTAACCATTGGAGGAGTAATTCAAGTAGTGCTGACAGGAGTGTCAGGATGGGATCCCCATTCCGTCCAAGATCCATCATATACAGGCACATCAGCCTTTCCTAGCCGATGGAGACCCTGAAAGAGAAATTTATGAGTAAGTTAAAATCTTTCATTCTTAGGCTTCTCTTCTACCACGAAGAAGAATCTTAACGTCTCTTTGAAGACAAACAGATTCTTACAAGAGAAAGTATGCATGCAGTAACACCAGTACCACAAGAGGTAACAACAGGACGATCCAGGGAGATTCCTGCAATATGTATATCATGAAAGAGAGTAAGCAGGACTGCAAGGATGAAATTAGATAAAATCTACAAGGATTTGTTACTTTTTTTTCCGACAAGAATTGCAGTTGTAACTTAACAAGAATTGCTCCCAGGAATGAGAACATGAAGAATTGCTATCAGGAATGAGAATATGCCTAGTGCTAAATCAATGAGCAAAGATTTTTTTTTATAAAAATGAATCTATACTGAAATAAATCCTTTCAAGAACCTAACCTTCCTGCTCAAATCTTCTAATAAGCTCCTCTTTTGGCAAAAGCTTTTGTGATCCATCTAACAGCTGCACAAGAAAATTGAGGGATTTAATATGAAACGTCCAACCAATGGCTAACTTCAGTGTGCAAAAAGAACAGACCATCTGTAAGAGATTATATTATTTGAAGCGCAGAAAAGAAATCTCTCGGAGAAATAGAATAGTTACATCTAGGTTTGGCCACTCAATGAGAAGAAAACTGACAATCTATGACATTTTCCCTGAGTTAATCACTCCCTACATCATTTTGAGTTAAACATGTGCATTCAAGTGATGAACTGACTTATGTATTACTAATCCTGTTCTATCAGGTGAACTTCTCTGCCACTAGATTTCTTCTGTTCTGAGAATACAGCTCGGCTGAGGAGCAGTTCTATTCTTACAGACTTCGAAGTTATTGTAGATCATGGCTTCTTTAAGTGGTTTATTCCATACTATTTTTGTGTTTCATGAAATCTTTAAATAGGTTTTGTTGAGGCATTAGATTCATGAAATTTTTGTGCTCAATTATTTTATCAGATTTGTTGCAATCTAAGGCACTATTTGTTTTGAAAATTTTCAAGTGTAAAGTACAAAGAATGCAAAAGTTCTAAATTTTAAGTGTTCAATTTGGAGAAAAAGAAATACAAAATATAATTGTGAGTATTTTGAAATACCTCGTTAGGCTACTCTCCACATATTTTGAATTCACCCGAATCAGACAAATTCTAAATACACTGCTTGTGTGACCAAAGCTGCATCACGTTCATCCCTGTATTCAGTGTTGATGCTATCAAATGTTTCTGTAATTTTTAATTTTATTTGAACAATAATATATTTTATGCTCTTTTCTTTTTTTAGTTATTTAATGATGGGAAAGCATCCAATGATCATGGTAGATTGTGCATAAGGCTTGGTAGACCTTTGGTTTGCTGGCTCGATTGGTCCTTGACTGCTGATGGTTCACGGGTTGGTTGTTTTGAAGCATATGGTGTTGAGCTTGTTCTCTTAGTTGTTTGAGCTGGAGTTTAGTAGCTCATTAATTCTCTAAAGGTATCTCATTAAGAAGGATTTACTTTTGGAGTGGCCTTGTCCCTTCCCCTTTCCCTTTCTTCTTGTCTCTTGGGAAACCGTGGCTTGTT
>NW_021554071.1:933053-939323 GCF_001605985.2 Dendrobium catenatum
TTGCTAGTCTTATGCACTTATCTTATTTACCCTACAATTCGATGCATGTGAGGAACCCGCTCTGACGGTTGTCTGAGGATAGCGTCTTTTATTTTTCTTTAAAATCTCTTAGTGTTTTCTTGTTGGATTTTGAAGTTTTAGTTATTTGCTTTTATTTTAATAAAGTTTGGTTTAAGTTCTATCCATTACTCCCTTTGTGTCGGTTTTCTTACTTGTGTGTCTACATCAAGTGTCATCTACCCTGCTCATGTAATTGGCATTGTTGACCTCACATTTCATTCTTGCTTCCCCTTCAACAGTTGTCAACCGTATTATAATTTGTTATTGCTCCTCACACCCCATTCACTTGTTGGCCGCCGCAACTGCCTCAACCACTACGACTCTCTCTAGCTTTTTGCTCACCTCTAACATTGTGATCCCCTCCATGGATTACGATCGTATGGCCTCATTTTTTAGAGTAGTTATTATGAGTTATTTTAAATTAGTTTTTATTAATTTCCACACCCGAAACACCAATGCACATGAAATCCCAAGCATGCCATCCTCAACCCAATCACAAACACGATTTCCGCATCTTCTCTTATTACAAAATTGCATCACATGCCATTCTCCTTCCTACAGTCGCCACACCTCTCCACTCTCATCTTTGTTTCTCCCCTCCCACTCATAAACTAATCCCTTAATAAATCACAGCTGTCGAACCCTTCTTTCTTTCAAAATCTAGCCGCCAACCTTCCATGGCCTTCCTCAACTCTTTCTCTTCCTATTATGATCGAGACGTTAGAGAAATAACAAAACTTCCCCTCGTCTTCCTCCTCCATCAATTGAGGTATGCCAATGATAATGAATTTTATTCTCCTGTATTTTCTCTCTTTTTCAATTCATATAAATATATATTAATAATTTAATTTGCCTTTGAATGCTATTGAACCTTTTCATAAGAATTACCATTGAAAATAATTAAATTAGTTTGTACTTCATATAGGTATTTTATTTTGTGCATTTAATAATTTTAAACATAATTTTAGGTTTATCCAATTTATTTTAAGATAAACCATATAATTGAGAGTATAGATTATAGAAGTCTATTTCGTTTGACTCAATTATCTTGCAACTTAAAATATTTAGACTCGACTAATAACCTTCATTATATGCAACTTTAAGTTGGGTAGATTAGATCTTAGATTTTTGTATATTTGCTCCTTAATATAATTTGGATATTAACTTAGGATTTTTCTTTATAGGACGTGTAAGTTGAACTTCATTTGACTTCATTAGTTGAATCTCAAATAAATTGGAATCTCGTACCATTCATCTTGAGGCAATTAGTTGTAATCTTAAAGGATAAAGGCACTCTTATTTGTTAGGTGCATTATTCTTATTATATGTTAGGTTGTCAGTCCTGCTTCAATACTTATTTGTTGCAATGCATGTGTAGATCTTGTTTATCATCAATAATGAAATTATCATGTGATAGAGTCAACTTTACCCTGATTTATTATGCATGGACTTTTTATCCATTGAATTTGATTTATGTCATAAAAAATCTAGTTTCATATATATTATTTCTATTAAAAGTAATAAATCATATCCTTCCAAATCATATTAGTTTAATAATTCACAATGAAATTTTTCTTATGAAAAACATATGAATTATATGCTTGTGTGCAATGATATATAGGTCAATATAAACCTATTAGATAGTGGCTAGTCAAGCTGACATGCCCTCAGAGTGATAACTCTATAGAAAATCATTAGATTTTCTTAGGTTGATGTTTATTTTCCTAGTGTAGACGATGAATGATTGATAAGTCATATTGAGGCATGATATTGCATATGAATAAATTTGAATGAAATTACATTAATAATAGACTTAATAGTTTAACATTCACATTTATAATATTATCATGTTAGAAACTATTATAGGAAATATGACATCTTTCAATTACATATAGCTTCTTTAATTATTTTTTGCTATGTAATTACTATTCCTTTCTTTGGTTGTTCATGTTGCATGCCCCCATTTCTTTATCTTTATGCTTTTAATAGATAGGAGTTGCTTGTTAGGTTTGAATTCTCAAATTCACTCTTTAATTTTCTTATAGCATATCATGTTGGAGTGTTTGGTGGATCATCACATAGGAGCATATTTATCAGCATCAAAACATAGTTTATATTTTAAGTTTTCATAGTAGGTCATTCGTTTAGAAAATATTTGAAATGATCTTTCTTTATTAGATTTAAATGAGAATTTGACTTTTAATAGGACACAATGGAGAAAATAGATTCATGTAGCCGACCCCACGTAGTGGGACAAAGGCTTGATGTTGTTGTTGTTGTATAGTAGATAATTCGTATTTTATTTTGAGGATTTTGGTTGTTTTATTTTAGCAGTTGTCTCTTTCAGTGCTCTTTTCATGTGTTATTTTCATTTTATTGAAGTGATATTTTTTAATTTATGGTAATGAAATAAAATTTTATAAGATTGTGGTGAGACCTGCAATGCTTTATGTTGTAGAATGTTGGCCATTAAAAGATAAGCATAATATTAAGTTAAGTATTGCAGAGATGAGGATACCCATGTGGATGAGTGTCTTTGCTCTTAGAGACAGAATACGAAACAAGCATATGCATGAAAAGGTTGGAGTAGCTCCAGTGAAAGATAAGATTAGAGAGAGTCGCCTTAGATGGTTTGATCACATAAATTGGCGGCCTTCAAATGACCCAGTTAGGAGAGTAGATGTATTAGATTTTGCTTATATTAAGAAAGGTAGAGATAAACCTAAAAAAACTTGGTTAGAAAATATTAGAAATGACCTTTCTTTATTAGATTTAAATGAGAATTTGACTCTTATCAGTTTACAATGGAGAAATAGAATTCATGTAGCCGACCACACGTAGTGGGATAAAGGCTTGAAGTTGTTATTGTTGTTGGTAATGAAATAAAATTCTATTTTTCTTTCCGTTGTTTATTCTGATGTGTTATGTTATATTACTTGAATATAATTTTTTTCCTTCTGAGTACAAAACATATTTTATTTATACCTTTATCACATCCCATATTACCGGGATGTGATAGAGTGGTATCAAAGTCATCTATTTTGTATTCAATATCTCTTATTTTCCTAGGATTTGGTAGTCAGATGGATTATCATAGGTTATTCCTAATAATCAATAAATATATATATATGTGTGTGTATTTGTTTATTAATTTAATTTAATTTAATTATTTATTCAGAATGGTGTCAAGTAGAAGAAGTGCCATCGCCCGCCCCCGCAAAATTGATAGCTTAGGAGCTGCCGAGAAAGATATAGCCATTCCTATAGAATCCCAATCTACTAGCCATTAATGTGTTGCTACCCAACCCCTAATATTACTGCACTCGTTACAATGATGACCGATATGATCATTCAACTTACTCAAACAGTTGAATTGATTCACCCAGCCACTCAGCTCAAAAAAAAGTCATAAGTGTTTCAGCCGTTACCTTAAGTAAATCAAAAAACATTGGATAGAGCTATGACTTAAGTGACATTACTTAACTTAGCTACTCAAACTAATATTAAAAATTAAATATCATAGGTCATCCAGGCTAACTCAGGGATGACAGATCGGATGATAGACCAATTTTTGAAGACTTGTCCTCTAACCTTTAGTGGGTCAGTAGAAACAATTGAATCGCATACATGACTTCACAGCATTGAGAAAATACTTTGAAGCAATGTTTAAAATTGCGTATTCGGGTATTGAGGCATTTTTCATTCGTGAGGCGAGGCGTAAGCCTCAAGTCGTTTTGAGGCGTAAGCCTCAAAATCAAAAGATTGCGTAAACATAAAATGATAAATTTTTTATATATTAATGAGTGAATAATATAAAACTTAAAAAAGCATAAGATATGAAGTGAAATCAAAATATCTCAATAATAAGACAACATGAAATATAGTTCAACTCAAAATTCTAGCTTTCCCAAATCCCAATATTCTTTTCATTAACATATAATTCCAATTTTCAAAAATAAATAGCAATGAAATATCACATAAGAACTCATAAGTCATCAGTACTGTCATCACTAAGGGGTTCTTCATTTGAATCATCATTATGATGAACTGCTCTTTCCCCTTCCTCCTCTCCTATAGAGTCCAATGTCGGGCATTTACTTCAAGATTTATGTAAGTTTTAATATATATATAGCATGAGGCGTAAGCCTTATGCCAGTGAGGCGAGGCGGGCCTCAACCAAGTGGAGGCACAAGCCTCATAAAAAAAACTCGAGGCGTAAGCATCGAGGCGTTTTTTACTGGAATTGCGCAATTTTAAACCATGCTTTGAAGTATTAAATGCCCTAAAAAACATAAGGTGGACATAGCTGCAATCCAATAATGAGAATGAGCTAGAGTCACTGATGCGACTGTTTCAAATTAGATGCTGTAATTGCCTGGGCAAAGTTTAAAAGTCAATTTATGGAGCAATACTTTTCAATGGCGGACCATGTTAAACTGATGAACAATTTGAGAACGATGGAACAAGAACCAAGACTATTCAAAATACGAGACACAATTTGTTAGAAAGTTTGTTTCTTCAATTGAACAGCATGAAAATCAAGAAATATACAACTTTTTTTACGCGTTTATCTGCAATCAAATGCACAATGTTCAGAGAGTTAGTGGACCGATATATATATATATATATATATGAAAAAAAAAAGATATTAATGCTTGCGAAGAGAAGGCTCCTGGGAAACAAAACGCCACAGATATTCAAACACAGGAAAAGCAACAAAAGAATCATCATGGACAGAATTTTAAAAAAATAATCCTTGTTATCTTCATATCAGCAAGTGGCATTTAAAATTTTGAAATTTGATTGCCCACAAGTGCTTCTACTGCTACAATACAGAAAATAAGGCAAAAAATTATCCCTTAAGACCCAAAAGTAAACTAGTAATGTAGTTACAAAAGATAACTTCAAATATCCACAAAAAAAAATAAGTGGCAGAAATCACATGGAGGTCGACACCACAAGCAAAATAACAAAGAATAGGTGAGACCATATTATATTCAACCTCAATAGTAGTCGCAACAATTACTGACACCTCAGTCATACCAATAGCACCTTGCTTCACAATACCAACAACAATAACCTTTGATGTCTTATCAGTGACAATAATAAATACTATAGTATCAGGCATTGGGATCTCAAGTCAGGAGCAACTCTAACAGACTATTCCACCTCATGTATTCAAAATGACACATCAAAAGGCTCATGAAGCTCCTGATGTGGTAGGTACCATTTTTAGTTGTAAGCAACTAACAAGAATTTTATGACTCGGGTATCACATCCACTCATATCAGATAAATTCACATCAAATGTTTCAGTATCTTAATAACAATCACATTTATTAATTACTATGTCATCTGCAGTATCCATGATTATTATTCAATGTGCTCATTAATGTGATATCATGATCAACAATGTGCATATGCTTGCAACACTCATTGTATTTTCATTATATGAATTCGATGAAATATTAGCTTTAGAGTGACTATCTACATATCATACCATGATAGATAATTATAAGAAAAGAGTGAACTTCCATAGAAAACTTCTAATTTTAATGGTGTCAAGTGAGTATTATATTATCCAATGTCACAATCAAAGCTCATAAGATAATCTTCTATCGGTGGATTAGGTATCTTGTTCACGTAGTGGATAACAACAAGCCTAATATCAATTTAGACAATGTTTTACTAGTTCAAGAATTTGTTGATGTATTTTCTGATGATTTGCGTGATTTACCAGATGATCATGAGATTAAGTTCAACATAGATGATCATGATTTGGTAATGAAATAAAATTATATTTTTCTTTCAGTTGTTTATTATGATGTGTTATGTTATATTACTTGAATATATATATTTTTTTCCTTTTGAGTACAAAACATATTTTATTTATACCTTTATCACATCCCATATTACCGGGATGTGACAGAGTGATATCAAAGTCATCTATTTTGTATTCAATATCTCTTGTTTTCCTAGGATTTGGTAGTCAGATGGATTATCATAGGTTAATCCTAATAATAATATATATATTTTTTTCCTTTTGAGTACAAAACATATTTTATTTATACCTTTATCACATCCCATATTACCGGGATGTGACAGAGTGATATCAAAGTCATCTATTTTGTATTCAATATCTCTTGTTTTCCTAGGATTTGGTAGTCAGATGGATTATCATAGGTTAATCCTAATAATATATATATATATA
>NW_021554071.1:940330-945380 GCF_001605985.2 Dendrobium catenatum
TTTGTACCCCTATGAGGGAGTTAGTGTTTATTGTAGCCCAAGGGCGATGTTGTCTTTTGTCTTTTATTTTTGGATAGCCTATATATAGGCATTATCATTGTATTTGCTCTTTAGTTTTTTTATGAATGAAAAGTTACATTTCATGTTCTCTTTGTGAGTGCAAACCTCCTCGATCTCTTAGTGAGTTCGTAGGAGAAACTAGATCTCTTTGTGAGTTCTAGGTTTTCTTGTTCTTCATTTTCTTTTCCCTTCTTTTTAGTTCTCTTGATCAATTCGTCGTTGCAGAGATTTGGATTGAAGTCACTAGTGGGAGATTGGAATTTCATTCTTTGGATCCCTAGAATTTTCCCCACAATCTCCCCTTCCTTGCTCACTGCCGCCGTCCCTCCTGGACTGCCCAGGCCACCGGCCTGCAGCCCCAGCCCGCCGGCCAGCAGCCACCGGCCAGCTCACCAGCCCGCCGGTCCCCTTTCCCTTGTCGCCGCCTCCTTTTCCCCCCTCCTTTGAATTTCAAATTTGAAATTCTAAAGCTTTATGAGCCATTAATTGTTTCCCTAAATCATGCAATCAATTTAATTGGATTTTAATTTCGAATTTGAATGTCTTTAATTTAGGAATCTCTTCCCATTAAAAACTGGAGTTTTAATTTCAGATTTTATAAAAATTATGAAATTAAAACTAGTGGTCCCCACCTATTCAAATTATCAACGCCACCTCATCACCTTACATGGCCGGCCCCTCTCCCTCTCTCTCCCCTATTAATTTTCTTTAATGCACCTTTAATTCCTTCCTCCTAAACTTAATTTCAAATTCAAAATTCTGAAATTGAAATTAAGATCCCTCCAATTTTGGAAATCTGAATTAAACTTCAGATTTTAAGCTTCTTCCCCCATAACCTCACCCGCCCCTGCTCCTCTCAAACCCGTGAACCCTCCCCTCTCTCCCTAGCTCACGGCCAGCCCGCCCACCTCCCCTTTTGTCTTCCCTACTCAATCCCACCATGCATGGCACACCCCGAATTTGAATGGGGACTTGTGTTCGACGCCTACGGTAATATCAACATCCTACGATCTCCATTCTTCGACGCGGGATTTGATCACGAAGACGACACAGTTGGAGGTTACTTGGATCGAATCCTCCCCACTCTTGTGCAAGTCGTCGACCAACAATTTGCCGACTACGAGTGGACTATCGACGGCCATCCACCCGCTCCTCCAACCCCGGCTTCTTCCCCGGCGACGAGCCCTCTCGGCATCGCCTGTCTACTAGTGGCATCGCTGAGTCTACTTACGATCCTCTTCCGCTAGCCACCACTTCCAAGAGCGAGTGAAGGACTTCAAGGTGAAGGATCTATATTTTAAACGTGAGGCTTTTGCTTATCATAGCTATTTGCATTATTTGGATTTCTTTTGGTTATTATTTGGCAAGGCTCTAGTAGTTCTCAAGTGTAATCAATTACCATGGTTTAATTTTTCATAATTTTTCTTGAACTCTACTTGAGTAAGCTAGACTTTATTGTTAGCATCGCAAAGTTGATAACCTCTTATTAATTTCTAAAGTGCAATTCATGTTTTCGTATGTTGGCATCACATCATTTTGGTATCAGAGCATGGTAGGCATGCACGACATGTGTAGAAAAACATCATAGGGTCTAACCTTTCATTATAGCTTAAAACTTGCATGCGTATCATTGCATCGTTAGAGTTTATTCACTGTTTTCACTGTTGTAATTGCATTTCCTGCACCCATATATTGGCATTTAAGTCGTCCTAGCTAGAGTGTGAGTGCAGCCATTCGACTTACATTGTTACTATTTGCTTAGGGTAACTAAACCCTTGTTTGTAGCTGTTTTCCGCACCATTCCAGCAACTGTTAGACATCGTTTAGAGAACTTATCGTCACTGTTTAGGTGCTGTCCTCACCGTAAGACCTTACCTAAAACACTTAGGTTACATAACCCTTTGTTGAAATTGCTGTCCACTTTATTCCTGCACCTATTAGCATCCGTTTGGGAGAGTTTTAGGTAGTATTCACTTGCTCTCCACATTCCAGAGTCCAACCTTTCTGCCTAGGTAACTTCGTCTATCCTTTTAGCTTGCTGCCCTTTCATTTCCTGCACTGTTTGAAGCCTATAGGAGTTTAGTTTGGAGTGTCTAGCAGCTGCTCTTCTATCCTTATCCTTCCCTAGTGTCCTCAAACACCCAACCATGCATCTGGAACACATCCAAGCCACTCTAGACCTCATAGTGGGCCAGTTGGGAACTGTTACGCAGCAAATCCGCAACACTCAGACAGATTTAGCAGACTTTAGGCGACAAACAAGTGATCGATTAGATAACATATAGCGCATAGAAAACCCCACTCTTTATACCCCTTCTAGGCCGCATTCACCCTATGGTGATGACACACGGAACGATCATGAAATGCAACGAGATCAATACCGACACAACCCTAGGCCAAATCAAGACCCCTTGGCAAATGAGAACCCTTGGAGAGACAACGACGCTCAATTGTTGAAAAACATTAGGATTGATGCCCCGACGTACGATGGAACCCTTGACCCTCAAGTTTTCTTGGATTGGCTTAAATCCATGGATAGTTATTTCAAGTGGTACAACATCTCGGAAGCTAGAAAGGTTGGGTTTGCCGAGATGAAACTCACTGGTCGAGCCAACTTATATTGGACCAATTTGGAGAATATGCGCGAGGCTCGAGACGAACATCCTATTACAGATTGGAGAACTATGAAGCAAGAACTTAGGAGAAAATACTTCCCTCATTCCTACTAACCTAAGCTCCTTGATAAGTGGAATAGACTGACCCAGGGGAGCAAACCCGTTAAAGACTACATCTCTGCCTTCGACGATTTCCCGATTCATTGCAACAGCGAGGAGTCAGCTACCCCAACGAGTGGCCTGAACCCAAAAATATTAAAGATGCTCGGAGTTTTCATAGATTGGCCACTTTCTACAGGAGGTTTATCAGAAATTTCAGCACGATAGTAGCACCCATAACTGATTGTCTTAAGAAAGGAGATTTCCATTGGACGATAAATGCCAGCAAGGCCTTCGATGAAATTAAAAGAAAAATGATGGAATCACCTGTCATGCATCTTCCTGATTTTTTCAAAGTTTTTGAGGTAACCTGTGACGCATCAGGCCTGGGTATAGGAGTTTTATCACAAGAAGGGCACCCTGTTGCCTACTTCAGTGAGAAATTAAACGACATTCGATAGCGATACTCTACCTACAATAAAGAGTTTTATGCAATTATTCAATCCCTGAGATACTGGAGGCACTACCTTTTGCCTCAGGAATTTGTGATATTTTCAGACCACGAGGCATTGCGCTACATTAATTCTCAGAAGAAACTAAATGCTCGTCATGGTCGTTGGGTTGAATTCCTGCAAGAGTATACCTACACGATTAGACATAAAGCGGGAGTTGAGAATAAAGCCGCGGATGCTCTTAGTCGTCGGATGATGGTACCCAAGAAATGAGAATGGAGGTAATTGGTTTTGAGCGGCTTAAAGAGGATTACTTGGACTGCCCTGGCTTTAAAGAAACTTACTCTCTACTGACCGACGGAGAAGAGCAAATAATAAATGATTTTCTTGTAAAAGATGGCTATCTGTTCAAGTCACAAAAACTGTGTATTCCCAACACTTCTCTACGGGAATTTCTAGTATGGGAGTTACATGCTGGAGGCTTAGCTGACCACTTCGGTCAAGCCAAAATTATTGCTGCGCTAGAAAATCGATTCTATTGGCCCAACCTCAAGCGCGACGTTAGCAAACTTTTAAGGAGGTGTCACACCTGCCAGTTGGCCAAACAACGTAAGCGGCCTCTACACTCCACTCCCCTTGCCCAATTGCCCTTGGCAGGATATAAGTATGGATTTCGTACTAGGTTTGCCCAAGACCATTAGGAAGCACGATTCTGTTTGTGTCGTCGTTGATCGGTTCTCAAAAATGACCCATTTTCTCCCCTGTTCTAAAACTTTTGATGCATCCCGGGTTGCTAATCTTTACTTTGATGAGATTGTTAGACTTCATGGGTTACCTAAGACCATTGTTTTCGATCGAGATGTTAAGTTCACGGGTTATTTTTGGAAAACACTGTGGCACAAGATGGGTACGAAATTATAGTTTTCCACGGCCTTCCACCCCCAAACCGATGGGCAAACCGAGGTTGTTAACAAAAGCTTAGGAAACCTCTTAAGAACTTTAGTAGGTGAAAACCTTAGAGACTAGGATTCTAAGCTGAATTTGCCTATAACAACTCCGTCAACCGAACTACAGGTCTGAGTCCAGCTGAGATTATGTACGGATACCAACCCAAGCAACCTATAGATCTAATCCCCATAGGTCCTAAGTCTAGAGCATCTGAGTCAGCATCTGCATTTGCATCGCATTTACATGAATTGCACAAAGACATTAATAAAAGAATTAAACTAAGCAATGCTAACTATAAACTCACTACGGACCTCAAGAGAAGGTTTAAAGAATTTGAAGTGGGAGATTATGTGATGGTTCGAATTCGTCTGGAGCGGTTCCCGCAAGGGACCGTTAAGAAATTACACACGAGAAGTGTAGGACCTTTCAGAATAATTTCCAAAATAAACAGTAATGCTTATGTGCTAGACCTTCCCGAAGGTTTTAACTTTAGCCCCACTTTTAAAATTGAAGATCTTGTAACCTATGAGGCTCCAGAGTTTAACCCCACCAATCCATTACATGATGAACCTTGTGAGTCCCCACCTGGTGAGATCCCCAGTCTACCCCCACTCCCAAAAATTCCCACTTTACCTACTGCGGAGAGGATTGAGGCAGTACTTAGCGATGAGATCATTTCTACTAAAGACGGTGGTCGCCGAAGGTACTTGATTCAATGGGCAGGAAAGCCGGAGATGGAGAACGTGTAGATTGACCGAGATGAGCTACAGAGATTGGACCCCGACTTACTAGAGTGGTACGAGACTTCTAGAGACACCTACTCGACGGGGTCGAGTTTTCTCCCACCTGGGGAGAATGATGAGGACATCAGATTTC
>NW_021554071.1:945934-971120 GCF_001605985.2 Dendrobium catenatum
CAACGGTGAATCCCTTGCTTAACCATGCAAGTTCTGTAAATCGGAAACTAATATTGTTCGACTGAAAAGTCCTGAACATGAGGGAAAGTCTGCAGCTTCTATGTCGGCCAGAGGACTTGTTTCGACGCCTACGGTAATATACATTCCTATTGATCTCCATTCATTCACCGCGGGATTTGATCAACGAAGACGACACAGTGGAAGTTAACTTGGATCGAATCTCCCACTCTTGTGCAATCGCTCGGACCAACCAATTGCCGACTACCGAGTGGACTATCGACGGCCATCCACCCGCTCCTCCAACCCTGGCTTCTTCCCCGGCGACGAGCCCTCTCGGCATCACCTGTCTACTAGTGGCATCGCTGAGTCTACTTACGATCCTCTTCCGCTAGCCACCACTTCCAAGAGCGAGTGAAGGACTTCAAGGTGAAGGATCTATATTTTAAATGTGAGGCTTTTGCTTATCATAGCTATTTGCATTATTTGGGTTTCGTTTGGTTATTATTTGGCAAGGCTCTAGTAGTTCTCAAGTGTAATCAATTACCATGGTTTAATCTTTCATAATTTTTCTTGAACTCTACTTGAGTAAGCTAGACTTTATTGTTAGCATCTCAAAGTTGATAACCTCTTATTAATTTCTAAAGTGTAATTCATGTTTTCATATGTTGGCATCACATCAGATGTCTTATCAGTGACAATAATAAATGCTATAGTATCAGGCATTGGGATCTCAAGTTCAGGAGCAACTCAAACAGACTATTCCACCTCATGCATTCAAAATGACACATCAAAAGGCTCATGAAGCTCCCGATGTGGTAGGTACCATTTTTAGTTGTAAGCAACTAACAAGAATTTTATGGCTCGGGTATCACATCCACTCATATCAGATAAATTCACATCAAATGTATCAGTATCTTAATTACAATCACATTTTGATCCAGGGTGTGCCCTTTATCTGTCACGACCAGGCCCAGATGCTTGATCTAACGAGACGGGAACGAAAAGTCGGATGATAAAATTCATTAAACATTGGACTACATCATTCATGTTAAAGAGCCACTAAAACAAAAAATATATTTTACCTGCTGTCATTGACACGCCGCCTTCTGTAAACATGTTCTTCTCTTTCAGCCATTTCTTCTTTAGGAATTTACCTGAAACATTTAGATTCGTGGTTTAAGTTTACCAAGCAAACTTAGTGGGTAAGTCTCATCCTCAATTAATATGCATGTAATTCACTAAGATAAATAAAGTTTAACATTTACATTGGTGTACTTTTGCTTCACTTTATTCATTTCCTTTTATGAATTTCATTTAAACATTTCTCAATTATATATATCTCATCATATTCATTCATAAAATTTCTTTTAATTTATATTCCTTTTCCTTATTGAATTCATACAAGAGCAGCGTCTAAATGTACCCAAAGGTACAACCATTTCCATTTCCTTTATCCATTTCCATTGCCTTTTTCCCTTTTTACGTGCACGAGTACGTTGCTTCACCAGCTAGTACCATACGGGGGTGAACTCCTGTATACTTTGCATGCATAACCTTTTCCTTTTTGTTTCATTTGATACTATGTCATTTTCCCTTAATGTTTATATATTTGTGTTCTTAGATGTATAGATATGCATTTCAACTATTTTTCATTTTCTTTGCATATATTTTCTTTCACATATATTGATAAACTTCTACATGCTTATAGTATTTCATTCATTTCATTTATACAAGTTTGATATCAATGCATGTATTAGAATTCACATTGTCTCATCTATATTTATCTTCAAATGAAATAGCATGTATAAAATACAATCAATTGTATGAACTATAATTTGAATTTGGAAATGAAAATAACTAGTAAAATTTTTCACAAGCATAATTACCCACTTCATTCCTCCCAAAACTTCGATTCTTGGAGTAACCTCAACTTCGAGTTCCTACAACTTTCACAAAATGTAACTTCTATAAAAATGTGCTTTTATAATAAAATTGAAATAAACTTGTATAATAGGAGAGTCACTTACAAAGGAAAAATGGAGATTTTCTCAAAATCCCTAAACCCTTCTCTCCCAAAATTCCTTTTTCTCTTCGCTTCAATCACTTCATAATTCTCTGTGAAGATGTTATTCATGTTTAAATTAAGAAATTCTGCAAAATTTATAAGAAAAGGAAGAATAAAATTCAACAAACCTCCTTCCCTAAATCCTTCTCGTTCTTTTCTCTTTTTCTTCAAATCTCTCCCAAAATAACACTCTGATAACGATAAGAATGAAAAGGAATTGTTATTTCCTATCCGAAAAGATAATCATTTGCTAAAATTGGAGAAAAGAAACCTACCTGGCTCTCACGCACGAAGCCGCCGCTCGCCCCTGTCTGTTTCTCGAAAGCTGGCTATCCGCAAACCCTCTCCTGTTTGCGGTATTAGTAGGGTGAGCCGGTCGGTTCAGTTGAACCGGACGGATGAACCGGTTGTCACATTATCAAGGCAAACATCTTCTTTACTTAAAATCTTGATTAGTCTCAATAGACATAATCAATGGTAAAAGTATCAATCTTCTTCTTATTCAATCAATTAATTATCAGTGCAAGGTAATTGTTTATGAGAATTTTTCTAACTTTTTTGGCACTGGTTTGACTCATGATTCGACAAATATTAAACAACCTAATGTACCCTTGACTTTAGAAGAACATTTGTTGATCTTTAAACAAATATTCTTAATCAAATATGGATGACATAACAATCATTAATTATTGAAATAGGCTGGCCTTCATTTAAACCCAAGCTTGACCCAATAAGATTAAGTTTGGTCAAAATCAGTTTAAACATCATAATTAGGAGGATAAATTTTGGCTAACTTTTTGGATAGGTTCTAATAAGTTATTAACATCGTTTAAAGATAATTAGGCTTTGGTGAGTTTCAATTGAACCCTTTGACCCAGTTGGACCCAAACTAGCCTATTTTATCTTTTAGGATTCATCCCCTTGATCCAATCAATTCAAATTGATTACAACCAGTTGACCTTTATGGTTTAGAAGACTTCCTCATGAGTAGTCCCAATTGAGGCTAATTGACCACATGATGAATCCAATTGCTTAAGGTGAACCCATCTATTATAGGGATTTCAACTATTTTGATCCATTGGATCAATTTAATAAAATTGAAAAAATTGGATCAAATTAAAACTTTTATAGGGTGTTTCTAAGTGGTCTATAAACAATTTTTTATATTTGGAAAACTTTGATTTGACAATGATCAACCACTTTGGTCATTGAAGGCCAATCCATACCGATTTGGTGCAACTTGACCAAAATGAACTTAGAACCTTCCAATTTCCTAACTAATAGATTCTATACCTCTAATAGGGTACTCCTATGTTAGTGGAAGTCCTTTGATTCCAATTAGCCCCATGGATTGGCCAATTAATTCCACTAAACCGATTTGATCCAAATTGTTTTGGATTCTAAATTGGATAAGTTTTATGAATGAATGCTTGTAAATGGATGACATCCTCATGTCACACCCCAGTTTGGGCTATCCCCTATTATTAGAACTTACATAAATCTTGAAGTAAATGCCCGACATTTGACTCTATAGGAGAGGAGGAAGGGGAGAGAGCAGTTCATCATAATGATGATTCAAATGAAGAATCCCTTAGTGATGACATTGTTGATGACTTATGAGTTCTTATGTGATATGTCATTGCTATTTTTTTTGGAAATTTGAATTATATCTTAATGAAAAGAATACTGGGATTTGGGAAGATAAAATTTTGAGTTGAACTATATTTCATGTTGTCTTATTATTGGAATATTTTGATTTCACTTCATATCTTATGCTCTTTTATGTTTTATATTATTCACTCATTAATATATAAAAAGTTTATCATTTTATGTTTACGCAATCTTTTGATTTTGAGGCTTACGCCTCAAAACGCCTTGAGGCTTACGCCTCGCCTCACGAATGAAAAACGCCTTAATACCCGAATACGCAATTTTAAACATTAATACAGAGGTATACTAAAAATTTTAAGATTTACTCACATAATCAAATTTCTGTACATTTAGCATTTAGATCTCGATTTAGATTTCTTTGTATACCCAAAATATATTTACACCAAAAGAACGGTCACCTCTTTTTACTATCCCAAGGGCTCCTTCCCCTTTCCTGCAGTACAACCTCCGCTAATGAGCTAGACTCAAAGAAATACACAAGCAATTTATAAAACAAACAATAATAATAAATAATTAAGAAATGCTTAACAATGCTAACATAGTTAAAACACATTGAAATATTATATTGAGTCTAAAAGTGCATAGCAGTATTATTCATCTTGCCAAAACTATTCAACATCTTTAAACAAGTAATATAATAGTTATAAGCTTTTGCACAATTTCAGCTTTTCAATTCAAAATTGGGTTCAACTTCCCAACTTTTATAATGGAAGTTGATCTCTCATTCAGGGTTGAGTCAAATTTTCCAACTTCTAGAATTGAAAGTATAAATTTACCTCGTCAGGTCTTTCGCCTTTACTTGTGCGGGTCTATCCTCCATATATAACTTATTTCACTTTTTATATTGTCATCCTTTTTAGCCCTGATGACATATGCTTTTGATGACATAACCGTGCTTCAGCTGTCCTTTTGCTGCCCATTTAGCTGCACTTTAATTGCGCTTTAGTTGTACTTTAGCTGCGATTTAGTTGCACTTTAGCTGTGATTTAGTTGCACTTTAGTTATGCTTGAGTTGCACTTTAGCTGAGTTGCACTTTAGCTGCGCTTTAGTTACACTTTAGCTGCGCTTTAGTTACACTTTAGCAGTGTTGCATTTTAGTTGTGCTTTAGTTGCACTTTAGCTGCGATTTAGTTGCACTTTAGCTTCCCTTTTTGCTCATTCATTAATTTATGAATATTTATTCTTTTATGTTTGCGAAATCATTAACATTGATAAAGATTACTCTCTGCATAAACAATTTCATACATATTCATCATTGTTCATACAAAATATCTAAAATAAACCGAAATATATGTGGCCATAAACATAATAAAGATGAAGTGCAATAATAAAATATTTACTAATTCTTATAACCTTTTTTGGATATCTCACATCGCTAGAAATTTGTTCTCCTAGACTTTGTTTCTTTTTCTCTTGTATAAAAGCTCAATTGCATGCTTTCGCATTCCATTAAATAATTTTCCTTTCCTTCTAAGTCCTCTTCTTTAATGTTTTCTGCTACCACTTCAGCCTTAACCTAACTACTATCAGCAAACAACTGTATTTTCCCTATTGTTTATTGAATTTGCATCAACTAAAAGCAATAGCCTTACTTAGATAAATAACAAACTGCATTTGGTTTCAGTCAAATAAAGTTTTCAACCACTAACTAAAATATTTGTCTAATTTACCTTACCTTAATTTGCTGAAAAATATTTATGGAATTCTTCCCATAGCATTTCACGGCCTGCAGCTCCTTTGCACCCTAAGTCAGTTGATGGAAAATGGGAGTACTAATACTGCATGACTGAGGGAAATTCCAGCCCACTATAGGATTAATTTTTTTTATTCAGATTATTTTATATTATAATCTCTAGTGCTTTTCCCACTATAGGCTTCCCAAAATTCTCTGATGTTGGATCTAATCCAACCATGCATGGCTTGGTTAGTGGAATGTAGAGGCTTTAGTGGAAATACTAAAAAAAATTGTGACATATATAATAATTATTTCTTATACTAGTGATGCATATACAGTTGACTTCATAAGTAATATATGCTTCAATTAACATTTAAAGAAAATTTATACATGTATTTACTTGAATGTTTTGGGTATTATAATCCACCCCTCATTTAAATTTCGTCCTCGAAATTCAGTTCTTTAGTGATCATTAAATAAATGAGAGAATCTTAATTTAATGTCTTCCTCTCTTTCCTAGGTTGCTTCTTTTTATGGCCTGTATTTCTGTTTCACTTTAACATGTGAAATCTGCTGATTTTTGAGCTGTTTAGTATCAAAATTAAGTACTCCTTCTGGTTCTTTAATATAAGTCAGATTTTTTTGTAGATCAATTTCATCACGTGAAGTTCTCTTATGGGTATCTGTAACTCATTTTCTTAGCAACGACACGTGAAAAACATTATGAATATTTGACATGTCTGCTGGAAGAGCAAGTCTATAAGCAACATTTCTAATTCTTTCAGTAATCTCAAAAGGTCTTATATATCTAGGATTCAATTTTCATCCCTGACCAAATCTAGCTGTACCTTTCACAGGCTTAACCTTTAAGAATACAAAGTCCCCAACTTCAAACTTTACTGCCCAATGCTTGGGGTCATAATACTTTTGTTGGCGATCCTAGGCAGCTTTTAATCTATCTCTAATTAATCTGATTTTCTCTGTTGCTTGATCCACTAACTCTAGATCCATTAGTTGTATTTCTCCTACCTCAACCCAAGTTAAGGGAGTTCTGCACTTTCTACCATAAAGTGCTTCATATGGTTCCATTTGTATACTAGATTTATAGCCATTATTGTAGATAAATTCTATTAATGATATGTGATCTTCTCAACTACCTCTGAAATCCAAAACACATAATTTTAGTAAGTCTTCCAGTACTTGAATGGTTCTTTCAGATTGACCATCAATCTGAGGGTGAAAGGCTGTACTGAAATGCAGATTTGTGCCTAAGCTTTCTTGGATATTTTTCTACAGCCTAGAAGTAAATCGACCATCTCTATCTGAGACTAACTTTGAAATGCCATGTAATCTTACAATCTCTTTTACATACAAGCGTGCCAATTTGTTTATTGAATCAGTTTGCTTGATAGATAAAAAGTGAATTGATTTTGTCAGTCTATCAATAATCACCCAAATGCTATCGTGTCCCTATCTGGATCTCGAAAATCACATAACAAAATCCATTGCAATGTCTTCCCATTTCCATTCAAGGATAGGTAATGGTTGCCGTAAGCCACTGGGTCGCTGGTGTTCTGCTTTCATCATTTGATATACTTCATACTTAGCTACATATTCTGCAATGTCTTTCTTCATACCTGGCCACCAGAATATTAATTTCAAGTCTTTATACATCTTGGTACTGCCTAGATGAATTGTATAACTAGAATGTTGGGCTTCTTTCAAAAATTTCTTTCTTAAATCCAAATTGTTGGTATCTACAACTGGAATTTGTGTCTAATGATTCCATCAAGATCAACATACAAATTGGGTCCTTTCCCTTACTGGACCTACTCCATCAATTTTGAAAATTTACTACTAAGCTTTTAAGCTTCTTTGATACAAAGTGGGTTTTACTATCATCTGATGCAAATATTCTGCATTTTTGAATCTCTAATTTCCAATTGTAAATTTTTCATTTCCTTAATCAGTTGAACCTCTTGAGTAATCACCCAGTTCATCATTCGTACAGACTTGCGACTCAAAGCATCAACTATAATATTTACTTTTCCCGGACAATACTGAATATTCAAATCATAGTCTTTAATGAGCTCTAACCATTTTCTTTGTCTTAAATTGATTTCTTTCTGTGAAAATATATATTTTAAACTCTGATGATCAGTGAAGATTTCACATCTTATCCCATACAGGTAATGCTTCCAAATCTTCAAAGCAAATACTATTGCAGCCAGCTCTAAATCATGAATGGGATAATTTCTTTCATGGGGCTTCAACTGTCTTGATGCATATGCAATCACTTTTCTATTCTGCATTAGAACACATCCCAAATCTTTCAAAGATGCATCACTATAAATTTGAAATCCTTCTATTCCTGAGGGAAGTGTTAATACTGGTGTTGTAGTTATATGCATCTTCAATGCTTGAAAACTCTTCTCACATTCAGTAGTCCACTCAAACTTAACCTCCTTTCTCATCAGTTTAGATAAAGATATAGCAATTTGTGAAAATCCTTTAACAAATCTTCTGCAATATCTTACTAGTCCAAGAAAACTATGAACCTCTGTAACATTCTTTGGTGTAGCCCATTCTATAATTGCTTTCACTTTTCGTGGATCTACTGAAATTCCTTTCCCATTGATAATATGTCCCAAGAAGGAAATACTTCTTAGCCAATTCATATTTTGAATATTTTGCATATAGCTAATTTTTCCTCAATGTCTCCAAAACTATTTTAAATGTTCAGTATGCTCGTCATCAGTCTTTGAGTATACCAGGATGCCATCAATGAAAATAATCACAAACTTATTTATATAGTTTTTGAAAATTCAGTTCATTATATCCATAAAGATAGCATGAGCATTTATTAATCCAAATGGCATGACTCTAAACTCAAAATGACAATATCTAGTCCCAAAAGCTATCTTACTGACATTTGCTTATTTAACTCTCACTTTATGATATCCTGATCTTAAATCAATTCTGAAAAATATTGTGGCACATGTTAACTGATCAAATAAGTCATCTATTAGTGGTAATATATATTTGTTCTTGATAGTTACTTTGTTCAGTTCTCTATAGTCAATACACATTCTCATGGATCAATCATTCTTTTTAACAAAAAGTACAGGTGCACTCTAAGGAGAATGACTAGACCTAATAAATCCCTTATCCATTAGTTCCTGTAATTGAGTTTTTAACTCCTGCAATTCTTTTGGAGCCATCCTATAAGGAGATTTGTAAATTACTGATGTTCCTTACTGCAATTCTATGCCAAATTCAACATTTCTTTCAGGTGGTAATACAAGTAATTCTTCAGGAAATGCATTTGAAATTTCAGAAACAACTGAAACATTCTACAATGTTTGAACATCTTTATTTAAGACCTCCATTTTAGCTAAGAACACTAGCTCACCTCTTCTTATGTATTTACACATCTTCACTACTCTAATAAGAGAGGATGTTGCATTCTTCTCATAGGGAAAATAGAAAGGCTTCTCATTTCGTAAATTAAATTTTATTCTCTTTTTCCAGCATTGAATTGTAGCAAAATGTTTAACTAACCAATCCATCCCCAAGATGATGTCAAACATTTTAATAGGCACTATAATTAGTTTTGTTGAAAATTTGTGACACTGAATATTCAAATTTATAAGACACATCTTATTGGCAGGCAAACTATCTCCCATTAGTATCATAACACACAAGGTAGGTGTAAAATATACAGTCTCAACAGATATATCAGAACATAATTCTTCAGAAATAAATGAATGAGATGCATCAGAATAAAAAAGAACTATGTCAAACTTGTTAGAAATCAAAAGTATACATGTAACCACTTGCTCTGAATTCTTAGCCTCCTGGGGTGTAATGGCAAACACTCTAGCTTTCATAGGTTGATTTCCTTTAAGATCCGATGCTTCTCCTTTTAACTAAACATATGGTTTTCCTTGTATTGCTGGCCTTCCTTGGAACTGTGTTTTTTCTGTTTGATTGCCTCCTTCCATATATCTCATATGTGGTACCTGTTCCTGATATCCTTATGGCCTGATATTAGTTCTTTTCTCTTGAGGGCAATCCATCTTGCGATGACTCATCTCACCACATTTAAAACATCTTCCATATCCCACCAAACACTGACCTAAATGCCTCTTCCACATTGTTCACACAAGGGTTTCCCAGGCTGACTTTGCTTCTATTTATCATTAAATTTTAACTTCTTATTTCTGAATCGATCATCCTTTTCAAATATCTTTCTTTTTTCTGGGTGTAGTTGTTACCAACTATCGTTGGAGAAATTCAGTTCATTTTCAATCCTTTTGGCTCTCTCTACTAAGATCGAACATTCACTGATATCAACAGGTGCCAATGCTAGTCGTAGTTGATCTCTGAGTTCCCGCAAAAATCTGTGGCACTCCTCGGTGCTGACATACTGAGGTTCATAGTGAGACAGAGAAGTGAACTCAGCTTCGTATTGCATAACTGTTTTGGAACCTTGAGTCAGATTGAAGAATTTATCTTGTAGAGCTAATTTGGCTGAATGAGGAATAAACCAATCTCTGAAGACTTTCACAAAATCATCCCACTGTATGTTAATAATAGGCATCTGTCCAAAAATTTTTTATGTTGTGCTTGCCACCATCTTTCTGCTTCTTCTAACACAGAGGTAGCCAAAGGTACTTTTCTATTTTTAGGACAGATCATGCCATTTAAAATCTTTCCAATTTTTAACAACTAGTCTTCAACTATGGTTGGATCACTTGCACCCTTAAATACTCGTGGTTTAAAAATCTGAAATAATTTTAAATGTCGATCCACTTCACTATCACTTTCAGATTTGAATCCATCGCTAGTAGAAGATTTCTCTATAGATGATATTTTATCTACCACTTGTGATATTAAATGCACAATATGTTGAAGTTCTTTAGACTTATTTCCTTCATTCATTCCTGTTTTTGTATTCGGCCTAGATGATTGATCAGTCATTTTTTCTGGCAACTCAGACATAATTATCTGTAAGCATATAAATAATTCATATAATACATGTACTCATGATAATAAACATGATCATTTAAATCATTAAATAAGCAAGTATGTTGGTGTACTAAAATGAATGCACACTTTTATTAAAATCAAATTCCATTAAAACTTGATTCAACCTATAGCTTCGTATACATCATATTCATTATATCTCATCCTACTTCTACTTCTAAATCAAATTATGCTTCCACTTTATCTTGATTTAGCTCTGATACCAATTTCTATCACACTCCAGTTTGGCCTATCCCCTAATGGTCAATCTGGAACATAACAGAGAAGGAAAATCTAAACCGATTCTTTCTTACTAACACCCATTTCGAGCCACTACTTTTAGAATAGAGTGAGTAAAAAAAAATTATTTAGACTCTCCTAACTTGCCAACCTATCAAATTTTATAATTAATAATGGAAATCATATAATGTCTCTTAATGAACATCAAATATAATTGAAGTAAATATACAACTCTACTAAAACTTTTAAAATTTACTCACATACCCAAAAGTCTATACATCTAGCATTCAGATCTCATTTTAGATCTCTTTGTACACCCAAAACATATTTACACTAAAAGAACATTCACCTCTTTTTATTGTCCCAAGGGCTCCTTTTCTTTTTTGCAGTACAACCACTACTAATGAGCTAGGCTCAATAAAATACAAGCAATTTATAAAACAAATAATAATAATAAATAATTAAGAAATGCTTAACAATGCTAACATAGTTAAAACACATTGAAATGTCATATTGAGCCTAAAAGTGCATAGCAGTATTATTTATCTTGCTAAAACTGTTCAATATTTTTAAACAAGTCATATAATTGTTATAAATTTTTGCACCATTTCAGCTTTCTAATTTACGGTTGGGTCCAACTTTCCAACTTTTAGAGTGGAAGCTTTTCTCTTATTTATGGTTGAGTCAAATTTCTCAACTTCTAGAATTGAGAGTATAGGCTTACCTCGTCGGGTCTTTCGCCTTTATTTGTGCGAGTATATCCCTTATATATAACTTATTTCACTTTCCATATAATCATCCTTTTTAGCCCTAATGACATATGCTTTTGATGACATAGCTGCGATTTAGCTACCCTTTTGCTGTTCTTTAGCTGTCTTATTGCTGCTCTTTAATTACCCTTTAGTTGCTCTTTAGCTACCCTTTAGCTGTGCTTTAGCTGTCATTTAGCTACGCTTTAGTTGCACTTTAGTTGCTCTTTAGTTGCACTTTAGCTTAGTTGCAATTTATCTGCGCTTTAGTTGCACTTTAGCTACGCTTTAGTTGCACTTTAGTTGCGCTTTAGTTGCACTTTAGCTGCCCTTTTTGCTCATTCAGTAGTTTATGAATATTTATTCTTTTATGTTTACGAAATCAGTAACATTGATAAAGATTACTCTCTGCATAAATAATTTCATACATATTCGTCCTTGTTTAGACAAAATAACTAAAATAAACTGAAATACATGTGGTCATAAGCATAACAAAGATGAAGTGTAATAATAAAATATTTACTAATTCTTATAACCTTGTTTGGGTATCTCACCTCGCTAGAAATTTGTTCTCCTAGACTTTATCTTCCTTTTCTCTTGTATATAAGCTCAATTGCACTCTTTCTCATTCCCCTCAAATTATTTTCCTTTCCTTCTAAGTCCTCTTCTTTAATGTTTTCTGCTACCACTTCAGCCTTAACCTGTTTTTAACTACTATCAATAAACAACAGTACTTCCCTTATTGTTTCTTGAATTTGCATCAACTAAAAGCAATTGCCTTACTTAGATAAATAACAAACTGAACTTGATTTAAGTCAAATAAAGTTTTCAACCACTAACTAAAATGTTGTCTAATTTACCTTACCTTAATTTGCTAAAAAATATTTATGGAATTCTTCTCATAGCATTCCACGGCCTGCAGCTCCTTTGCACTCTAAGTCAACTAATGGAAAATGGGAGAAGAATACTAATACATCATAACTGAGGGAAATTTCATCCCACTATAGGATTAATGCCTTTTATTCAAATTATTTTATATTATAATCTATAGTGCTTTTCCCACTGCAGGCTTCCCAAAATTCTCAGCCGCAGGATCTAATCCAGCCAATGCATGGCTTGGTTAGTGGAATGTAGAGGTTCCAGTGGAAATATTTAAAAAAAAAAAACTATGACATATATAACAATTATTTCTTATACTAATGATGCATATACAGTTGACTTCATAAGTAACATATGCTTTAATTAACATTTAAAGAAAATTTATACTTGCCTTCACTTGAATATTTTGTGTATTATACTCTCAAGCCAATTAATCCATCAATTGGCCCAACTGATCCAATCAATTGGACAGGGGCCACTTGTGATTGCCCTGAACATAAACCAATATTTGTTAAAATTAATCTGGCTATGAGTTTGACCACAATTAGTCAAAGAAGTCAAAGTCGTCCAATAAAAGGAATACCCAATTTCCAAGGTGATTTATCCCTAACCAAATCACCAAATTTGGTGAAATCAATGGAGGGTGACCCTAGATAAAGATGTTAGAGAAAGAAGTCTAGTTATGCCCAACCTACCCCTTTAAGATGATTAATTCATTGAGATAGCCTATATTAGTTAATAAAAATAATAGCCTCACGAAATATTAAAAAAAAATTCATTGAGATAGCCCAACTTGTCTCTTTGGAACCCAAATAGAGATATCCACTTTCCCAAATAGATTAGCCTAGTTAATTGGCTAAATCAAATTAAAACTTTTAAAGGAATTTTTGTTTAGGATGTTAGGATCATAATCTGAGTTCATCCTAACTTATTTTAATAATTTTTTGTATGTTAATTTTATCAAATGAGTGAATATATCTCATCTCAACTAAATGGAGTTAAGATGACTATGAACCCATGTAGCCTGCTCCACTCATTCCTTTAACACTTCATACTAACTCCAACAATTCTAACTAGGTTTGGGGTCCCTAACCTTTGTTTAATATGGTTAAAACTAAGGTTATGCAAGGATTAGCACTAGGACACTCTACTAATAGGATTTCTTCTAATATCTTCCAAGTACAACTCTTAAAGCTTCCTCCTCCTGACTCTTGGTTTCTCCCCAACCCTCCATGTGGCTATATAGAATTAATTGGTGGCTTTATAAGGGTATCTTATTAACTTGTGGTTAATGTTTGCCTAAAGGGACATATTTGAGTCCACATTAGCAAACAAAGGGCTTTGTGCCCTATCAATTGTACTCTATTGATTCGTTACTCAAGAATTTGGAGCTATTGGGGAACATACGGGCTCTGGCCATGACCATACTTTAGTGATACTATTTGACAGTAAAATCATCTAGCTAGAGGGTCCGGTCATAACCGTTTACCTATGGTACCATCTGGCGGAGAAATCACCGGATAGAGGATATGTGTCATGTCCTTACTGTTAGGAGATAGTTTGAGAATAAATTTTAGTGATACTCTTGACTAGATATGCTTTTTGAACAATATATTTAAAATTCACTTTGTTTTTTTTACGCTGTACAGCATCTTCAGACATCACATGTATGCACATGTCACCCTAGTTGGGGCCCATGCTGATATCTTAAATTTCATTTTAAATAATATTATGCATGCTAGCATATTTATGTGATATGTTTGTACACTTTTCAGAGCGGTATATTTTCATCTAATTTATTATTTTTATTAGTCACAGTATTCGCAGATGTCACATGTGTGTTTCACGCTTCTTAGGGCTCATGCGGGAAATGCGCTTTTGAGTACATTTTGCACAATGCATTAACATGTTCGTACACAATTTGCATGATTATTATACATTTGCATATTATTTAGAATGAGCGCAGATTTTTTTTTGCATGTTGTGTGTTGTGTATGCCTACTACATCTACAAGTTGCGTAGTGTATGCACATAATATTTTTGCAGGTGAGATCATATGTGCATATGGCATATCTGAATATAGGACAATACATATGCCTAATATATTTGGATGCTGTATACATTTGTAATGCATTTACATGTTACATAACTAATATGTATTATGCATTTACATATCGAATATAACATATACCTATTTCATTATTGGACAATACTATTGTATGACGTAATTGCGTGCTTCATAATGCATGTACATGAACCATTGAAATGTTTGAATAACATGTATATGATATATTAGCATGTTGAATAACATGTATGTGTGACATTTTGTATGTTGAATTATGTGCTTGCATAGTATTTGATGCATTTACATAACATATATATATATGATGCGCTTGCTTACCATTTAGTATGTGCGTATGGTATGCCTGCATATGGGTTGGTATATAGGCTCTGTTTAAAATTGCGCAACAAGAGGCACGCCTCTGCTCAATTTGTCCCAAATACACCTCGAGGCTTACACAATTTTTCTCTTGGCAGAGGCGTACGCCTCACCGGGTCTGAGGCGCCCCTCTAAGGTGCAATTGCGCAATTATAGGTGAGGCGTACGCCTCATCAACCCGGTCCCACGGTGGGTTAAAATTCACCGTACCAATCAGTATAAGCTGTTCGACCAGTATTTAAACTTCCAGTACCGCTCGGTACTGAGCCAGTCTTTAATTATATTTTGGGAGTTCTGATAGACTATAATTTTGTGGTTTTGTGCTTTAGAACATGCTTTTATTGCTTTTTTTTTCTTAATTTCCACTAATTCTACTTATCATTTAGATGTTTTTATTGTATAATTGAATCTTGCTATTATTTACCTGCTAAAACCCTTAAATTCTCATTTACACAATTCTGCGTCCGTGAGACTTATGCCTCTGACCGCCTCGAGGCTTACGCGTCGCCTCACAGACGAAAACCGCCTCGAGGCTTATTTACGCAATTTTAAACCTTGTATATAGGCATGGCATTTTTTTATTATAGGTATGCATTTTGGATATTTTGCATGTGGAGTCGTATGTTGCTTAGCATATGTGAATAATACACTTGTAATTGTATAATGCACTCGCACATTTTACTCGGTGCATTTTTGTGACTCATCTGCATGAATCTCGATGTACTTATATAATGGCATGATCATTGACTTATATACAAAGTGACTTGCATGATCAACGGTATGTGTTCATGATCAATGGTATGTGTGCATGATTGACAATATGCATACATGCCGCTGGATGTATTTGTATAATGCATTTGTATGTCTTTGGTACATGCACATTATACAATAGAGGGCTCGTAAGCGGCACCCTCTCGGTGATTTCACATACGCGTACTTTAATGGACAGTCGTACAACCCGTGACACTTACCGGTGTGTTATTTTATTTGTTTTAAAAGACAAATGTTCATGGGATATATGACATTCACGGGGCACATACGAGTATCCAGATTTTAACAGCTGGCGTGCACACTATATAAAGGCACTTGTGCACCCATCCTTGTCATTTTGTGCTTGGAGTTTGGTTCAATAGATCCCATAAGGGAATCAATTTTCTAGTTTATAAATAGAGAACTCGGCTCGGGTTCATTTATTTGCACGTTTTAGTTCACATAGCATGTTGCTAAGGTGTTTGTGTGTACACGGGCTAGGAGCTAAGAGTAGGAAGCTTGGTTCCTGCTTGTTAGTGAGCAACTAGTTCTCCTACAAGTTCACTACAAGCTCCATTTGTATAATATCCTAAACTACGGAATGGTTGCCTGAAGTAGACGAAGTAGTGAAAGCCAAATCGACGAATATTGAAGCTGCGAACAAAACAGACTAAGCTGTCGTGTGTCATGGATTGCAAAATTAGAGACGGGGACGGGGTAGATCAAGAGAAAGAGAGAAAGGAAGGCAGACCGAGAGAGAGGAGAAGAGCTCGTGTCTGAGGCTATCAAGCAAGAGCGAAAGCGAGGGAGAAAGATTAGGCATGGGATAGACGATGAAGATGAGCATGGACAAGGAGACGAGTGAACGGAAGAGTTCGACCGACTGGTTGGGAAGTGTAAGTGAGTGCATAAGTTGTAAATTTTGGTAGCACCCTTAGTTAAATTCAAGAAAGGCTGTCACGGTAGGTGTTAAGTAACACTACGACCGAAATTTTCATGCCTGCTTAGCAAGAAAAGGCAGTCATGCGTCTTCAAATACCTGTTTATAAAGTATAACATTACCCTGTTTGCTAAAAAAAAATAATTATGGGTACTTATTTCTTGCAAACGATTTTTTTAGCCTGTTAAGAAAAGTGGTCACGGATATTTAATTTCAAACATACAAATTTTTCCGCATGCTAAGAAAAGCGGTCACGGGTACTTATTTTCATACATATGAATTTTCCTGCCCGTTAAAAAAGGCGGTCACGGGTATTTATTTTCTTGCATGCAAATTATCCCGCATAATTAGAAAAAAAGTCACGGGTACTTATATTCATTCATATAAATTTTCTCGCTCACTAATAAAAGTGGTCATGAGTAATTATATTTTCTTGCTCGTTAATAAAATAATAACATATATTTACATCATGTATACAAATTCTAAAATAGCTAGTGTCGGGGTTATATCTTATCTGCACTACGATTGAGGTGGCAATGACTAGACCACGAGGTGAGGCGGTGCGCGAGACCTGTGATGTACAAATATTTTTTTCTATGAGTATCATTTATTCTACTTAATTATATATATATATATATAGTGCATTGTGAGAAATAAAGGATGCAATCTCTCTTTCTAGAGAGAGGAAGAGAGGGAAAGAGGGGATTTGGTTGGGATTTTAGGTGAAAAATTTTAGGAATATGGTGGTGGTGAGGAGTGTGGTATTAGAGTGAAAATTTCTCTCCCACTCTAATTTTAGAGAGAGAGAGAGAGAGGAATTTTTTTCCTTTTTAAGTGGAGGGAAAAGAGGGAATGAGGGTGAGAGGTGAAGAATGAGGTATTTGAAAGGTGAAATAATGAATTTTCTCTTTATAGAGAATTTTTTTCTCTAGGTCTAGAGAGAGAAAGTGAGGGATGACGGAGCTTTTTGGTGGAGATGTAGGAGGTGTAGAGGAGGTTTTTTTTGTGAAGGTGGATTATGATTTGATGGATGTAGAGGGAGAAATTAAATTTTTAGGGTTAGGTTTAGGTTTAGGGAAGTTGATGATGAGGAAGAAGAGGAAGATAAATGAGAAGATGAAGAGTGAAAGAAGAAAAAAATGGAGGGAAAATGGAGACAGAAGAAGAAGGTGAATTATGATTTATGCATCTTGTCAGTGTATTGTTCTATTTTAGCATAACTTAATTTAATGGAATTTATTTAAAGTATTTTATTATTTTTAATAATTAATTTTTTATTTATTTTCATTATTTAAATATTAAAAATACAGAAATGCCCTTAAGTAATAAGGAGTTTCTTAAAACATATCATATTATATCTCTAAACAGATTTATATTATTTTCTAAAAGCGTTGATGCAACAAAAAAAAATTCAATTTCAAAATTTTGATTTTCTAATTTTTAAAAATAGGTTAATTAGGGTAAAATCAAATTTCTTGCTTTTTTTAACTAAATTAAGGCATATTTTCAAATGCAAACATGATGTTATGTGTGTCTGAACATATTCCAAATTATTTGATTTTATTCAATTTATTTAATATTTTTCATGCTTATTGCAGTTTTTATAATAATTAAAGAAATTATTAAATTAGTTAAAAAAAATTAAGAATGTTCATTTTATATGCATGATCATGTAGCCAAAATTTCATATGTATTGGATATATGCATTTTGTGTTCTATATTTTTTATTTATTAAGCCCCTCTTTTTAAACCATACAACAACAACAACATTAAGCATTTATCCCACTACGTGGGGTCGGCTACATGAATCATTTTTTCTCCATTTTGTCCTATTAAAGGTCAAATTCTCATTTAAATCTAATAAAAAAAGGTCATTCATAATATTTTCTAACCAGGTCTTTTTAGGTCTGCCTCTACCTTTCTAAACATAAGTCAAATCTAATACATCTACTCTCCTAACCGGGTCATTGGAAGGTCGTTGTTTTATGTGACCAAACCATCTAAGGCGACTCTCTCTAATCTTATCTTCTACTGGAGCTACTCCAACCTTTTCATGTATATGCTCATTTCGTATTCTATCTCTAAAGGTAAAGCCAATCATCCACCTGAGCATCCTCATCTCTGCTACACTTAACTTAATATTATGCTTCTCTTTTAATGGCCAACATTCAGCACCATAAAGCATTGCAGGCCTCACTACCATCTTATAGAATTTTCCCTTAAGTTTGAGGGGTACTTTTCTATCACACAACAAGCCCGATGCATTCCTCTACTTCAACCATCCAACTTGAATTATGTTGATAATATCCCCATCTATTTCACCATCACTCTGAACAATAGATCCAAGATATCTAAAACGTGTAATCTTATTAATGACTTGATCGCCCAAAGTCACAATCCTCTCACTAGGTCTATTACTACTAAAATTACACTCCATATATTCCGTTTTAGATCTACTTAAGCGAAAACCTTTAGTCTATAATGTTGATCTCCATAATTTAAGTTTACTTTCGACTCCCTCTCTAGTCTTATCAATAAGAAGAATATCATAAGCAAAAAGCATATACCAAGGAACATCCTCTTGCAAATGTCTAGTGAGAACATCCATAAATCAAGGAAAAAGATATGGGCTTAAGGCTGATCCTTGATGTAAACCAACCGAGATAGGGAAACACTTGGTCAAACCACCTTGTGTTTGAACACAAGTAATCGCTCATGCATACATATCTTTAATGATTTGAATATAAGCATTATTAACTCCTTTATTTTCAAGAACTCTCCATATCACTTATGTTGGAACTTTATCATATGCTTTTTCTAAATCAATAAATATCATATGTATAGCCTTCTTATTTTCTCTATATTTCTCCATCAAACCTCTTAATAAATGTATGACTTCCATAGTCGACCTACCCGGCATAAATCCAAATTGATTTTGAGAAATGTTAGTATCACGCCGCAACCTATGCTCCATAACTCGCTCCCATAGTTTTAAAGTATGACACATTAACTTAATTCCTCAATAATTCGCACAATCTTGTGTATCACCTTTATTCTTAAAAATAGAAATTAACATACTCATTCTCCACTCATCTGACATCTTTTTAGTCTTCAAAATAGTATTAAAAAGTTTAGTAAGCCAAGAAATTCCTTCATCTCCTAAGCATTTCCACACCTCTATTGGAATATCATCAGGTCCAACAGCTTTTCCACCCTTCATTTTTTTTAAAGCCTCTCTAACTTCAATTTTACTAATACGCCGATAAAAACATAAATCTTTATTTTTCTTTAGGGTGCTAAGATCACTATAGTCAATCTTATTTTCACAATTTTTATTAAAAAGTTTAGCAAAATATCTCATCCACCTTTGTCGAATATCATCTTCTAAGAAAAGTAATTTTTTATCTTCATCCTTAATACACTACACTTGAACTAAATCCTTACTACTATCTTTTTGTTTGGCTAACTTATACATATATCTTTCTCCATCCTTAGTATCTAATCTATTATATAAATCACTAAAAGCTAAGGTTGCATCACTTGAACTAAATCCTTAATACTATCTCTTTGTTTGGCTAACTTATACATATAATTTTCTCCCTCCTTAGTATCTAATATATTATATAAATCACTAAAAGCTAAGGTCTTTGCATCGCATATTGCTTTCTTATATTCCTTATGAGCCTCTTTATATCTTTCCTAATTATTAGAATTTTTAAAATTAAACCAATTTTTATAACAAATCTTCTTTTTATTAATTCTTTCTTACACATTTGAATTCCACCACAAACTATTTTTACTATTAGGAGCTTTTCTCTTTGATACTCCAAGCACATCTTTTGTAATATTCTTAATATCATCAGTCACTTTATCCCACATAATATTAGCATTCTCATGCACAAATAAAATCTTAAGATCTAAAATCTTATTCTCAAAAATATTTTTGTTAATATTCTTTAATGCCCCCATCTAATCCTAGAATATCGTTTTATTTTATTTTTTATTATCTGCCCCTTTATCTTAAAGTCCAAAACTAATAATCGATGTTGGGTATATAAATTTTCACTCGGAATAACTTTACAGTCTTTCCAATCTAACCGATATAATTTTCTTATAAGAAAATAGTCAAGTTGTGTTGTACTATATCCTTTTTTATAAGTGATGAGATGCTCATTCCTTTTCTTAAATAAGGTATTAGCAATTGAAAAATCATAAGCTAAACAAAAGTCTAAAATGGTCTTGCCACCTTTATTTGTTGTTCCAAAACTATATCCACATGAATGCTTTTAAAATCATCTACATCTACCAACATGTCCATTTAAATCTCCTCCAATAAAAACTTTCTTCTAGATGTATCTTTTGTAATAATTCTTCTAAGTCATTCAAAAAATTTAATTTAGAACTCATATCCAAACCTACTTGAGGAGCATAAGCACTTATAATATTAACAATCTTATCATCAACAACAATATTTAAAGCTATAATTCTATCTCCAATCCTATTAATTTTTATAACATTATCCTTCAAACTCTTATCTATAATAACACCTACACCATTTCTAGTAGAACTCCTATCCGAATACCAAAGTTTAAATCCTAAACTATCAATTTCGTTAGCCTTTTCTCCAACCCATTTAGTTTCCTGAATGCACAAAATATTTATCTTCCTATGAATCATAATATCTAATAATTCCATTAATTTTCCAGTAAGTGAACCTATATTCCAAGTTCATATCCTAATTTTAGTTTCATGGACTAGCTTCTTTGCCCACATCCATCCTTGATGTGGGAACACTTCCTTATTTAACACTGCACCTGGGCGTCGGTGCAGCGGCCCTTGCACACTTGTCTCTGTATTCAGGCCATACAGCGGGTCGCTTCCAGGGGACGCCCTAGCATTAACACAATTTCTTAAAGGATTCATGTCATTATTATTCGACAAGTTTTACACTGGCTGTCGACTGCCTAACGCAACCCTCTTTTCAAATTATGAAAATCTAAAAATTAATTAATTTAAATTAATTGAATAATTTAGTTCTATCCCAGTTAGAGGAAAAAGATTCCACAGCCCCAAATATTATGTAATTTTTCCAAAATATTTAATATTTTCTTAAATTTTTACCATTTATATAGAAAGTATAAAAAGTATTAAATAATTCTTATGTTTGATATCTGAGATGCAATAATAGCATCAAGCCTTTATCCCAAGGCTATCCCACTACGTGGGGTTGGCTACATTAATCTTTTTTCTATATTATGTCTTATTAAAAATCAAATTCTCATTTAAATCTAATAAATAAATGTCATTTATAATACTTTCTAACAAAGTCTTTTTTTCCAACCTCTACCTTTCATCACATAGACTAGATCCAAAACTTCTACTCTTCTAGATCCAGGGACAGAGAGATTATATCTTATTGTTAAAATCATTTTTGTATAGATCTAGGGGTCTAGATATGTATTTAGAAGTTCCATTTTTTTTTCAATTTTCATTGAAGTTATTATAAACAAATCAACCGGCTCAATTGCAATGGCTTTTTTTAATTCTTTTACATCTATCACATTATGCTATGTTGATTACTCTTACAATTTTATTATAGTTTTTGTTATGATGTTTTCACATTATTATTATTGTGTGTTTGTCTGGGCTATAGAAGATATTACGATTGACTTTTAGGAAAAAATCTTTTTCATCAACTTTAATAAATCAATAAATAACTTTAAAATTAATTTAGGTAAATATCTTTTTTAAAAAATTATTACTTTCTCAAGCCACTTTTTAAATGAACATTTGCTCTCTTTATATCTCCTGGATGATATACAAGATCGAGCTAGGCAGCAATCAAAGCTTCAACTGTTGGTGCATATTCATAATATAGCTAGTTAAACATGTATAATAAAAGTTGTTTCCTCGCTTCTAAACAAATAACTTTGCATTACATAATATGATTCTTAGGATAGAATTCTTCTATTATACATACTCTTAATATGCTTAGGGATCGTCTTAGTATTTAAAGTAACGATAGTCCTGACCTAGACAGGACTTATTTCTGGTTGAGTAGCTTTAGTTGCGTATAACTAGGCTATTTGATTCTCTTCCTTTTGCCACCAAGAGGATGTTTTCCCAAATATATTTTGAAACATTCATTGTAGTGGACTGTGCAACTTGATTAAATGTCTATATTTTTATTCAGCTTTTCCATTTAATTATGAAGTTTCATGATAAGTAGATTGGTGATTTACTCCTTTTTCTAAGAGGAATGTTCGTAAGTGTTGATTAAAATACTTTTGATGTCAGTTCTAAGAATGTCAAATTTAGTTTAAAATTAAATTTCAATCATGAGAAAAAACGCTTTAATTTTTTGCTCAACTATAATGTCAAGTTAACATTGTAATATGCTCGTTATTGACATTTCTTGTATGTTCTCTCAAACTGCCAGGCTTGCAGCAGATTGGCCAACATCAATGCAAATTGTTCGCCTCATTGCCCAAGATCACATGAGTAACAAGTAAAGTCTTACCTGTTTTTTTTTTTTCCTTAGGATACCATTTTTTTGTCTGTTTTTAGGATCGTCTGATATCAATGTCATTCTCAGTTTTCTTGTGCAATCTGTTTAGGCAATATGTTGGAAAGGCAGATTTCTTGGTTTTCCGGACATTAAATCAGCATGGGTTCCTTACACAATTACAGGACAAGAAGCTTGTGAGTTTATCATTATACCATAATCTTTTTGCTCATTTAATATACCATTTTTCTTTAATGTATGCTACGTTTCTTTTTTCTATGTTTAGTTTGATTTAATGCTCAAGAAAAAAAATCCATTTGACTGGTCAGTTTCTGGCTAAAGCTTGTTCTAATGATCTCATTGTTAAAAATTACTTGCTGAATGATATCATGCTCGAAGCTGTTTACTCTAGTTTGACGTTGCAGCTGCTTGTAAAGACAACTTTAGCATTAAAGGCTGCACACAAACTTTTAGGTGTGGCATTTTAATATAAACTTTGGCATTTTAAGCGTTCTGGAATATTCCTTGTCATCAAAAGTGGTCTTTCTCTATCGATTTACCATGTTTATTTGGTTAATTTTAATATGGATAAATGTACGTGTTTTCTCATGTGGCAAATTTCATGAATAGATCGCATTGACAAATGTCATAACTAGGTTATGATATGTAGATTGGCAGCATAATGACACTGTACCTTTGCTAGACTGTGCAATTTGATCTGAGCAATCCTTTATACTTCTGTCTCTGACACCATTTATAGGTTATTCATATATTTCTTAGTTTTCAGAATTTTTACATTTAAACTAATTTTTATAGCAAATCTTTTTATTTTTTATATTTTCTTGCACATTTTGATTCCATCATCATCTATTTTTACTATTATGAGCTATTTTCTTTGATACTCTTAGCACATATTTGCGATATTCTTAATATCACTAGCTACTTTTTCTCACATAATATTAGCTTCCTCATGCACAGACAAAAACTTCAGATCTAGATAGTTAGTATGATGTAAATGAGTGCTAAAATTAACTTGTACTAAAATTAGAAAGGATATATTGATAATTGATTATTTTATAGGAATGGAGAGGATATTGCTCACTATTTAAGGTAGTGGAAAGTATGCTTAGATGGTTTGAGCATGGACAATGGATGGTTGAAGATAATCCAAATAAATAAGTAGAGAAGATTAGTTTGGAAGGATTAAGAAAAAAATGGGGTAAACTAAAAGTAACATGGCTAGAACTTATGCAAAAAGATTTATGTATAATCAATTTTTAAAATTGCGTATTCGGGTATTGAGGCATTTTTCATTCGTGAGACAAGGTGTAAGCCTCAAGGCGTTGAGGCGTAAGCCTCAAAATTAAAAGATTGCGTAAACATAAAATGATAAATTTTTTATATACTCATGAGTCATGAGTGAATAATATAAAACATAAAAAAGCATAAGATATGAATTGAAATCAAAATATCCCAATAATAAGACAACATGAAATATAGTTCAACTCAAAATTCTATCTTTCCTAAATCCCAGTATTCTTTTCATTAACATATAATTCCAATTTCCAAAAACAAATAGCAATGACATATCACATAAGAACTCATAAGTCATCAACACTGTCATCACTAAGGGGTTCTTCATTTGAATCATAATTATAATGAACTGCTCTCTCACCTTCCTCCTCTACTATAGAGTCCAATGTCGCACATTTACTTCAAGATTTATGTAAGTTTTAATATATATATTGGAATTGCGCAAAAGCGGGCCTCAAGACGAGCCTCATATTGCGCAATTTTAAACCATGTGTATAATAGAGTTTTATTCCTCATACATCACTAAAGAACTGAAAGGACATTGAGGATTCATAAAAGGGACTCTAAATGGTTGAGATAAAGCTAATGATGATGATGAATTATCCTATAGTTTTTTATGTACACTTTTACTAGACCTAAGAGCTACATTCTAAATTGTAATGATTATGAAAATGTTCGTTGTTCATGTGTTAAATTTATCGAGATCATGTGAGTACAATTGGTGAATGATTTTAAAATGTTTATGGGAGAATTGTTATCAGTTCCTTGAGGATTGTTATTTTGTTACATGTTAGTACAGATATTTTATACCTTTCACTTTGATATAATGTCATTTGAGGTGTTCTTACCATAGTGTTAACTAAACATCATTTTTTTGGTTTAACACCGAAGCTTTATATATATATATATATATATATATATAAAATGAA
>NW_021554071.1:971614-1011311 GCF_001605985.2 Dendrobium catenatum
TAGGCTGGATTCTTGAAATACTATTGTTGTTGTTCAAGAAAACAGTCGTTCTACAATACAGTGATGATATTGTGGATATAAAATGCTTCCAAACTCTACATTTACTGATAGACCTGTCAATTTTGGGTTACGGGTCGGGTTGACCCGAACCCGAACTGACCCGTATTATTCGAGTTCGGGTTGACCCGACCCGGTTTTTGCAAACGGGTCAATTTTCTGGACCCGAACCCGACCCGCTTTGGGTTCGGGTCAACCCGGACCCGACCCACGTAGCCGCTCCGGGAAGAACGCGATGGCCGTGCCTGCGCTCGGGACACTGCCGTGGATCGCCGCGGCGTCGCCGTCCGCGCAGCGGAACGCGTTGTTTGGCGGGCAGCGGGCACTCAGTGCGGAGCTGGAGGGCAGGCGGCGGCAGCGGGGGGCTGTGCGGGCAAGGGGAACGGCAGCGTCGGAGGCAGCGAACTGGCGGGCGAGAGAAATTTGTATATATATATATATTTATAATAATCATCATCTTTTAAAAAGTTTTTCTCACAGCTCTACAATTACTTTACAAAAAGTTCCAGCTATTCCAAATGGACTATTTGTTTGCATCAACTGATGTACTTTTGTTGTTCCATGGAAGCAAATATTTCTTATAAATTTTCCCTTCCACCAGTGTGCAGTCATCCAGCTACCTACACAGACCCTGCTTCTCTCTGTGTCCGACAAAGCTGGCCGCTTGATAGGGATGCTGTTTCCTGGGGTATGTTTTTCCAGTTCTTTCAGCTTACTATTCTACTTACACCGCTTAGGGTTCGTTTGAGACAGCTTTTTAACTGCTTCTTAAAGTAGCTTTTTAGTACAAAAATTAATTTTTTTAACTAGAAAACGGCTTTAAGAAGCAAAAAAAAAACCGTCCCAAACGAAACCTTAATCTTTGAAAATCTTTGTTTCAGGATATGGTAGTTTTCAAGCCACAAGTACCAAACATTCAACAACAGCAACAGCTACTCCAGCAACAGCAACATCAACAGCAACTACAGCAGCTACAGCAACAGCAACAGCTACAGCAACAGCCTCAGCAACAACAACAGCTACAGCAACAGCCACAGCAGCAGCCAATGGTTGGTACTGGCATGAACCAAACATTCGTCCAGGGTTCGGTGAGGCCTCAAACCAAGCTTTCATCTTCAACTATGTCAAATGGGAGTTTTATGCCTTGATTTATTTATATTTTATCCTGAAGAAAAGGATTGTAAGTACAATAATGTTTGTCAACAACAAGAATGTGTTACAGTTGATACAGAAATCTTCCATGTTCAATATGTTTAGAGAACTTTTCTGAATTTATATTAATGAAGTACTTTACATAGGCTTTAGATCGATGTGCTCTTATTAGACTTTAATCTGAAATGAGCTGTAGTTGTTTTGGGATGAATTCTGATAGCTTTCAGGTAGGTTGTAATCAGGGGCGGAACCTTCTTGAAACCGGTGGGGTATTTACCCTCCACCCTAATTTTTTTTTAATTATTATATGATTCTTTAGGTAATTTGTCTTTTTAATATATATTTTTAGTCTTTATTACAAGAATTTTTAAGCAATTGCGCCCCCTTGGACCCCTATATATCTGTCAATGGTTACTTATAAGTTTGCCCCCCTTGAAAATTGTAGCTGATTCTTCCTCTGATTGTAATTGAAAATAATATGGTGCTTATTCTGGCAGCTTGAATATTGACTATAAAATGTTGAAGAGTTATTTATTTGATAATTTATTTTATGTTATGATTTTATAATTTTTCACATTATATATATATATCTTAAAAATCAGTTATTTTAGCAAGGTATTAATATGCACAATATTGAATTGTTGGATGAATACAATGAAAATTTAGTGTAATTTTTAATATTAAAATTATTGAATAAATGGCCATATTAATAGAAATTTTAATTTTATTACTCTTGAAAAACATCAACCAACCAAGTATCTACCTCTCTACATCTAACTCATTAAGCCTCAACATTGCCTCCACAATATTAGTCCAACAAGCAAAACAATAATATAATCCCTTCTCAAATAAGTCTCCATTCTTAGTTCTAATGAAGAGGATCATAATCAATTAGTCTCCAACTTGTACTTAGGGTTGATTGGTCAGTTGTATAGGCAACCCATTTCAGAAACAATGAAAAATAAAGCCCCTCCAAAGGCCAAAAATTTGGCCTATCATTCCTCTAAATATTAATGAGTTATCCAACATTACCTTTTGGAATGTGAGAGGATTCAATGGAATGGACCATGTTCTTAGGTGTAAGAACATTATTCATTATTTTAATTTTGATTTTTATTTAATATTTTTGAGGGAAAATTAGCAATACTCAAATCATGGATCAATGGTTCTGTAATTCCCATATACTTTTTGATAATGAAGGTACTTAACATGTCAGTTTCAGACAATACTTGTCTTTTAAATATGGTTTGCTACGTTTTAGTGAAAATCATATTCTATGGAAGTAGACATGTCATATCAAGTAATAAAGACATGAGAAGAATAACATTCCCATGAGGATTTGATACAACCCTAAAATCACTATTGCACATGCTATGTTTTATCTTATCAATTGATTAACAAGGGATGAAGCAATTGAAAGTAAATGCTACAATTGTAAAAGATAAATTTAATAATTTTAAATACTCTGAACTTATGATATATAAAAATATATGTTTGTAATAATTATATTATTTGTATTATTGTTGTGATTTATAGCATATATAGTTATCATCTCTTTTGAGCTCGTTGGAGCATTAACTAAGATTCCTCCTAATTTTAATTTTAATATATCCTTATGATCCCATAACCCTAACCAGTCTATGTCTATTCATGTTAAAGTTATATTTTAATAATTCTTCTATTCTTCTATCAAGGCTATAGATTACACTAGATTTTAAATTTATGCAAAGCCTTTACATAAATAAAACAAGAACAAGAAATTTAAAAACAGCATTTAATAATTCATAAAACTTAAAATCTACTCTATGCAATACATGATTTCTAAAGTATCATAAGCTCAAAGAAAAGATTTTATCCAGTCATAAAAATAAAAGTAAACATAATAATCAACTTTTTTTTTTTTTGGGTAAATATAATAATCAACTTCATCTATACGTAAACAAAAACAAGCCTAGATAAGGAACTTGTATTCGGTCCAGTGAACGTACGCTCCTCTACGTTCGGCCACCAATGTTTTAGGGCGCCACGTAGCATGAGAAAAAGACGCGACCGACCTGCTGTTTTTTGGGATTCTCGCACGTGCGTATTTTTTAAATACATTAGAGCTGAACAACATTCCATCACCTTTGAGATATATTTCAAATACTAGCATACCGAGCAAATACCGAGTTGTACACGTTTTTTTCTAGCAATACCGAGCAAATACCTAGCAATACCGAGCATGAATCCTAGCAAATACCGAGCAAATCCTGAGCAAATACTAAGTTTACCGATTTTTTCTAGCAATACCGAGCAAAATACAGCAATACCGAGCAAATCTCGCAATACGAGAATCCTGAGCAAATACCAAGTTGTACCGAGTTGTAGAAAAACTCGGTACCACTCGGTATTTGCATGGTATTGGTTTTTCACATAGCCGATTTCTCAATTTTTGCAAAGCAATATCTAGCAAATACCGAGCAATACCGAGAAAATCGCGAACATAGCATTCCCGGGTTCTGCTACGAGTCAAGTCGTCGGGCCGCGCGGTAAAGAGTAAGAGCATGTGGTGACATGTTATTGGCGGCCGAACGTAGCTCTACGTTAGGTCAGATGACGTAATAATTGTTCCTAGATAAGAAGCATGATAGAAATGACCAAAAAAATCTTTTGCTAAATATTTATTGACTCCTTGCACTATTTACTTCTCTCCACACTAGTATATAACTAACATAACAGGTATATAGGGGTTGCCTCCACCCAAATACTGCCTCACACACTCCGATAATCACTCCCTTACAATTCTCCCACTCGTCAACTGTCTTTATATAAGTTACTATTTATAGAAATCCAAAATAGGACTACGACACTAGTTTGGTGGCATTACGAGGCTTCCAAACTATCATTTTGGTTCACCATTCATTGCATTGGTTTGCATGATCAACGGTTTCCAACTGTCTTTCATCGCAGCACTAGGGCGATTTGGCGCTACGGCTTTGAGGTAAATTGTAGCGCTATGGCATTAAATCTATGGCTCTACTCCATTTTTTTGTTTTTTTTTTTTAATTTTATACACAAAATGATATATTTAGCTAGCACTTTTATAACAATATATGTAATTTGCAGTATGCAGTTTCTCTACTTATCAAATTCCCCCAAATTTTATTTTATACTACAAAGGGATTAAATTTATTTTGCTTCAATATGATTTTTGAAAAAAATATAAAATCAATAATTTAAATATTTATGAAGTACATAAGTTGGAAGATTTTTTAATAAAATAATTCATAAAAGCTCATTCCTTCACTCTTGATTAATATTTCTTTTAAATTAAAGTCCCTAGGGTGTTGGTGATATTTTTGACTACTTACACAGGGTTTTTTATTTTTGGAATAAATGGAATTACATATTTAGTTAACTCTTAAATCAACCTACAAGCTTTCTTTAAGTATAATGATATCAATAAATGAAATTTTTAAAATTTTGATATTTAGCTTTTTATTTTATTTTATTTTATTTTTTTCCTCTTTTTTCTTTTAAATTGGCTAAGCACCTTATAATGATTTTGAATACATGTCTATTGCCTCCACTTTTTATTTAAATGTGGGAGCTCCCTCTCGTTTTTCCGCTCAAACCGTGAGAAATGAGGGATAGGGGCTCGGTTTGGTCATTTTAGGGAGAAGGGGGTATGCCAAATGACACATATGCCCTTACTTAAGTAGATTCGGCCTTAAGAAAGCTTAGGGGTAGTTTGGGCATTAATGGATTTCTAAAAATTATATCTCTTAATTTAAGCGAAATTTAATACAAGTCCTATATATCAATTTGATCGGAATTTTACGCTCAATTTTATAAAATTATTCCCGTCAAAATCCGACAACATTGAAATTTTCACTTAAAACTCGTCGCGGCGCTTTGAAAAGCGTGCGAAGCCTAAAACGACGTTTTCGGGTTTTACAGTTGGAGCATCATATGATCATATCGGGACTAGTTCCCTTGCTCGAGTCTTGTCAAATACTGCTCAAAGTGATCAACATAAACCTTGATCTGATCCACTACATACCAGAGGTTTGCCACCTAATCTCATAGCATCCTAGGATCTCTACCCCATGCTGACTAAGTTGGGTAGGCTGGCTAGATCCCTCTCCTCTAGATTTTAAAGAACTATATCTTTTATTCGGTTAGGGCAAACCCAAGAATGATATTGCTCCTCCCCTAGGTTTCATACTATCATGATCCAACTTGACATAACCCGACCAAATTACAAAGGCCATATAATGTTTGATTATGGCAAAAAAATAAAAATTAACCCCAATATACAATTGGAGAAACACAAATGAATTGAATATCCAAATTACACGACATAAAGTAACTACTGAATATAGTATAAAGTGAAAGACCACTTAATCTCAAAAATGATTTATATTGCAGGTCCCACCACCATCTTATAGAATTTTCCCTTAAGTTTGAAGGGTACTTTTCTATCACACAATGAAGAAAAATGATTCATGTAGCCGACCCCACGTAGTAGGACAAAAGCTTGATGTTTTTGTATAGTAAAACTTTTAGGGAAAAGATTCAATATTCCTAACTTCATCCAAACTTGAGCCAAACTCAAGTGAGCTATTAAATAAAATCTACAAGCTTTTGCACAATTATATTCACATGCATACACACATTTATCAAATAGGCACACAATTTAGAGCTTGAAGTGATCAAAGAATGCATCAACTACAAAAATCAGTTCTGCTTGAATTAGAGGAAAATCCAAGGAAACAAACTGTCAATATAAACAATAACATACTGGGCTAATGCCCCTCATTTCCTGCACAAAAAAAGAGAAGTTAAACAGTTACAAGCCTGCTAACATTAACCTAGCCTGTTGTAATACAAGCCTACCACAGTAACAAACACCCACACACTTACACCAAGACGTTATCACTAACTACAACCTGATTATACAGCAACTTCATTGCATCCTCCTGTCAACACCAGCTTCTATCTCATCAAGAGTTGGAGCCGAATCCCGCAAGGCCAAATGGTTCTGGCCCTCGGATTGGATATACATAGGCTCGATCGAGGCCGGAATCACATTAAGATTCTCTGCAGCAATGGAAGTCGAGCCGTTTCGAGACTGTGACTCAGCAAGCATAAAGAAATATGCATGAGGGCCCCAACCTGCAAGGCAAGAGGTTCTTTTCATTCAGTGGATGGCACAGGATTTGTGAAGTAATGAAGTTTTACAATTTTGCTGCATTTGTAACTCTATCTATACAGCAACAGAAACTGAGGCTTCGTTTGGGACGACTTTTTTATTGCTTCTTAAAGTAGATTCTTAGTACAAAACTAAAATTTTATACTAAAAAACTGCTTTAAGAAGAAATAAGAAAGTCATCCTAAACAAAACCTAACTGTGTTTCACAGAACGTACAAATGTCATCAATATTACGACTATACTATTTTTTAATACATGCAATATGTCGTTAAGTGAAGTATCCTAGATAACTATTAACAAATACGCTCATAATTTATCTCTATTCCTCCTAAATAAATAGCAGCTAACTTTTTTATTTATTTGAATAGTGCCACAGTAGAAAGAAAAGGTTCTGTTCACTTAGACTAACCCAAGGATGCTAAAAAAAATTAAGGGTATAGTTCTTTCTGATAATCTGACCAACTGAAAAGCTTGACGATATATAGTCTCTCTTTTTTCTTTAAGAAAATAGCGCACAACTCAACAATTCAAATCTTCTCCAAAATCTCTCACTTATGGAATATTGGAACCAGCAAGGTAAATACAAAGTAAACATACCATCTGTATCATAAGGGGGTGGGAAGAACTGCAAATAACAAAATGAAGCAACCACCAAACCTGAGAAACAGATAAACAGGAAAATTGTAAGAAACGCAGCCAAATAACATGGCATTTCAGAAAAAAGGAACATAAATTATATGAGAAATGCAAATCAGTCTAGCAAGAACCTAAAAGGCCCCCTGCAACCACATCTTGCCAGTGATGCCAATAGTCATCCACTCTGGAAATTGCAATAAAAGAAGCACAGAGGATGGGAAGGAGCACTATGCAAAGTTTCGCTACATGGCCCCTTCGATCAAATGCTTTGATTTTCCCGGCCAAATACCACGAAAAAAAGCCTAAGCCAGCAAAGGACCCTGTATTCATAATGGATCCTGAGTTCATGAAGGTATTCAGGAATATTAACACAAATGCAAGGAGCATGAAATATGAAAAAAAAAGATAAACAAATGATGATGATGATACGTTATTCTTGTTCTTCTTATTATTAATCTCTTGATTTTGAAGTTTGAACATTTGGCCTGTCAATGGGGTGAGCACGGGGTTCAGTTTAAAACTGTTTAAAACCAAACTAAATAAAAAATTTCATCAAATCTGAAACAAAAATCTAACTGCCATTATGGCAAACCAAACCAAACCAAACTGACTGATTCGGTTTAGTTTGATTTCGATTTAATTTTCAATTTAAGAACTTAAATCTTTAAGAATCAATTTTTAAGATTCGGGCAAAGTTATGTTTAGTTAATTTTGATTTTAAATTTCTTTCAATAAATTGGATTGAATTTATTCAATTTTATAGATTTATTCAAAATTGATGAATCATTGAAGCATTTATAAGGTTGCATGGTACATCAAAGAAGGCTTATGATTCCAAGTGAATTAATCGGAGTGCCACAAGGAAATAAAACTTAAGTGCAAGATTAATAATTCATATATTATAAATAATATTTAATCGATACGATTTGATTTATTTTGTTTTAGAAACCTTTAAACCCTAACCAAACCGAATAAATCAGCTTAAAAAAGAATGTCAAACCTAAACCAAAATCAAATCAATCAGGTAAGTAGTTTTTTTGTTTACTCTTGCTAGTTACATGACAAAACAATCACTTGACCACCATTATAAAGTACCATAGTCAGAAAAGTATTACACAGCTCCTGCATGGTTATTCTTAATCAGTGATTGTTTCATTCACAAAAAAAGGTTAAAAGAAGGTATCAACATTACACTACCAATTCAGGAAGATCAAAGAGATACAGTACATCATTATTTTTTTTTCTACATCAAATATGGTCATTCAAGGAGACGGCTCAAATACTCGAGGACACAAAAATATGTATAAGTTAATATTGACTTGCAAGCTTGGCACTCCGAGCACATAAAAAAAATGAAATGGCAATGCTTACTTTTCAAAGAATTTAATCAAAGTTTTAGATCATAGAATAGATGATCTGATAGGAAGCAAACCACTGCAAAGTATCTCCAATGCAATTATATGATCCACCCCCTTGTGACTTGAGAGATTCATAAAAGACATGTCGAGAAAACAAAAATGCATAGCTTATAAAATAAACGATTCAACTGACAGAGGCACCATCTTCCATATAACAAAGTCTAGGACTCCACCAATCATGTTTTGGACATCTGAAGCATAATAGTAGTAGGATCCACCAAATGAGTTTACAACTTACATGAAGAATGGCCGCTTGGAAAACTCTTGTGTCCTTCTTTGATAACACTTTTATCCCCATGACATATAACAATTGTAGTAATCTTATCATAGAACTGGAAAAAAAAAAACATTTCAGCATCAGGGAAAACAACCTAATTCTAAACGATAATAACTTGTAACTGAAGAACATTGCAGTAGAACCTACGTCTTTTCCATCAGGGAAACATCGCCAAAAGAAATCTGGTCGTGGTCGACCAACTGCATCCTTAATTGCATCGGTTAAGACCCCAGTAATAAGCACAGAATACAGAAGACCTGTTCACATGTGCTAGTTAATGAAAAAATTGCTCATATCAGACCATTCTGGGTAAGAGAGGAAATCATTACCTAGCACGGCATTGTGGAGATCATAGACATTCTTCTTTTTGAAGTATATACCAAGGGTGATAAAAACTGGTAATACAATCCCAATCATCTGTTTTTATGCAAAAAACGAAAAGGAGGGGACGGGGACGTACAGGTTGCAGATAATGCATCAGCTACTGCCAAGGTTCAACAACATTATATAATCTAATAGAAGTAAAAGTTGTAATTTACCGGCACAACCCAAAATGGTATTGTATTACTCTTCAATGGATATCTCAGATCTGACATCATATCTCTTCCCACAAAACGATGAAAAGGTTCTATAACATTTAATATGATATCTATAATGCCGAGAATTACAAGTATGATCCAGTCATGCATATGAAATCTTGCTATTTTGATCCCATGTGTTCTTATAGTATGAGCACCAAGCTGAATATCTGCCATTTTCACCTAGCAGAAGGTATTGGAAGACAGATTTATAAGCACAACCATCATCTGCAATTATTAGTTAGTGTTGGCAAGGAATAACCAGGTAAATAAGAACGAAAACCAAAAGTCAGACCTTGTCTTTTAATTTTGATAAAACCTTCGGAAAAAAAGGAAGCGTGCTCATTAAGAAGTGCAAATTTGATAGTGTGATATTGCAATTAAACTTTAGCTAAATCTCAACCAAGATAAGTTCCTTGCTAATAGATTTATGAGAGTAAAATGCAGATGATGGAGAGTAGTAAGTCCATTTAGAACTTACTGAAACCCTACTTGTCTGTGACTCAATGTGACGCAATATATTTCTTCTTGAGAATGTCACAATATCTTACCAGAGTTTGCAAGTCCACCAAGGAGTTCAACAATCCTCCAGGATTGTCAACTAGATTCTTACTCGATAATGCTAACCCATCATGAAGAAGGTAGATTGCATCTCAAGATCAGTGGTCAGAGCCCTTCTCAACGATCAAAAAATCATAATGGCAGGAGTCAAATTTTGACTGTCCTGATGGTTGTTGGGTAACTATAACCCGTAATGGAAAAACTCAAGTTGAATCCAAAAAGGCTTTTGATTTTTCCTTGATGCTGTTGATCAAAGCCTAACTCGATGATCGTAAATTTGGAATGAAAGAAGATAAGTTGAATCCACCATGAATTTTGACTACCTCCTTTGGTTGTTGCTTAAAGCCCTAGTTGATGACCATAACCCTTTAGGAAGTATTTAGGTTGAATCCCCTAAGAACATTGACTCTCTTGGAGTTGACCATAACCCTACTCAAAGTATTCAAAGAATGTAACCTAAGATGGAGGAAGTTAGGTTATACATATTACATAGAGATGTGACAATAAATTAAAAGAATAACTTTCATTAATGAAAGGATAAGAAAGGGCTTCTCATTATAAATAGACTAAATGACTTAAAAATCAACGAAAGAAAATACGAAAGGTTGACATTAACTGATAATCATATTCCAAATTAAGAAAAGTACTCAATGCTAAAAAAGCCTCAAAGCAGGAGCATTTTGATGAGCTTGGAGTAGTTCTGCGTTTAAATGTGTTGTATTTTACGGTTGAGGAGGAGCCTAAACTGGATGATCGGGGATATTCCCCTGAAAGAGGAGCATCTTTTTTGGGATAAGCACCATGAAATATCTTCTTATTGTGGAAATCAAAATTGTTGACATGAGTGGTTTTTACCTGGAGGGGTTGAAACTGGTGAATGCAATAGTAGTGTACAATGGACTAGTCACCCTTGACTATCCAAATACTAGCAAGCATTAGGGAACTCTAGCTTTTAAGTGTGGTATAAATATGACTTCTGAAAATAAATTATACAGCCTATCAAAGATCATATTTGTGAATTCGATATTAACCACCACAAATTGAATGGAGTTCATGGCTTGCCTTGGGACTTTTCAAAAGTAATTGGTAGAGAGATGGTGCCTTCAACTCTGAAAAAACAGTTACGAAAGTTGAGGGCATTGGCAGCCGGTTGTACTTTCTTCTTAAAAAGGTAATGCTATGGAAAGTGGAATAAAAGAGGACATCGACAAAGCTTCCAATATCGAAGAGGACTACTTTTCACATTAAAAAATAGTTTTCTAATACAGACATTGATGGCCAGTAAATCCATATTTGGGTGTTCGACTCTCTTGAAGTCCAAGTCATTGAAGGCAATGGATTGATTGAGGAAATGTAGTTTGAGTGAAAGTTCTTCCATGGAGGCAAGAAGGGTTTGACTCAATAGAAGATGTCCTCCAAAAAAATAGTGTTAATTTTCCCCACCACTAATCAGTAGCCATGGCATGCAATTGTGATCAATTCAGCCACACCCCCAACAGATCAATCCAGGAGTGACAATTCTTATTCTGGAGAATGTGACTGAGACAGTCCTGTGTAAAGAGTCCCTATATCTCTTACAATGTTGTTAAGCTTTTGTGGTGTGTCCAAGGTTTAAAATTGCGTAATTGGGTATTGAGGTGTTTTTCGTTCATGAGGCGAGGCGTAAGCCTCAAGGCGTTTTGAGGCGTAAGCCTCAAAATTTAAAAATTGCGTAAAGTAAAAAATAAAAGTTAAAAGTGATTTTTTATATAATATCTAAATATTATGTTAAAGGATGATATATTAACTTTCTATTGAACTATGAAGTAACAAATTTATATAAATATGAAAAAAAAATTACACAAAATATAAAGTGATAAATAATAAATTATATGAAAAAGAATTGAAATCCAAATATCACATAAGAAAAACAACATAAAATATATGAATTGCATAAACGTATCATATAGCATCAAGTTTAGCTCTAAATTTTTTCTTTATCAATTTCCTACTCATCTACATTTAATTAATAATAAACTTAAAATAATTGACAACAAATCATAAATCATATGTACTACATTACTAAGGGGATTTTTATTTGAGTCGTCATAATAAATTGGCATCTCCTTTGCCTCAACCTGTAAAGTCCAATACCTGTCAATCTACCTTTTTATTTATTTCAACCATCTTCCTTTTTCATAAATGTTTTTAATCAACATAAAATAAGAGTAATAGTTAAATTTTTATAGGAGATGGTGGCGGTATACGGATTTCAAGTGATCCCCGGCAGCAACTATGACGGTGCTGGCTACGGCGAAGGTGGTGAGCTGGAGGTCGAGGTAGTTGAGAGGAAGTTAATGTGGCTTTAGAGCGCAAGAGGGCATGATTTTTTTGAGGCTTTTGTATAGGATTTAACTCAGTTTTAAATAATAACATACAAAAATAGAGCGAGGCGTATGCCTCAAGCCAGCGAGGCGAGGCGCGCCTCACCCAAGATGAGGCGTAAGCCTCATAATAAAAGTTCGAGGCGTAAGCCTCGAGACGTTTTTCACTGAAATTGCGCTGAGGCGAGCCTCATATTGTGCAATTTTAAACAATGGGTGGTCCATGACCATGATTGAAGTCACAATATTAGATTTAATTTATGATGTTTGGCTTGAGCTAGTTCGACCATTTAAGATATTTGCCATTCTATAATGCTTTGGATCAAGAGTTATTAAGTGATGAGTACTCCCTCTTTTGTTGTTTCCCTTTTTTTAGATCACATGAGAAAGATCTCGCTCTTAAGTTTACTTATCCTTTTTGTCGTATGGTTTCCAAGTTGAACCCCCATTAGAGATCCTTCTTTTTGCTTAAGCCTATTGATGGAGTGCTTCGATAGTCTTATTAGCTAAAATCTGAGCCTGACACCAATAAATGAGTTCCACATAAATGCGAACAATATATTGCATCAGAATTGAGTAGAAGAGTCTAGGGAGAAGCCCTTCAGTAAAGACGACTCACAGGAGTTTGGGGTGGACAGCTAGAATTTGACAAGATTCACTAGATAATCCCTCATTACCGCAAATCTAAAAAATACACCAAGAGTCCTTTATAATCCTCTTGTTCACCCTTAATTGGTTAGCAAAAGGCATGCTTGATTCAACAAAGTTGTTGACAGATCCAAAATGATGATAGTAAAATTAGGTTCAAACTTGTTCCTTGAGCATAGCCAGAAATAATTAACATAGTAACAAATCAAAGGGACATTGTATGTGCATGATTGCCCCTACAGTGGTCAATGAACTCATATGGATCAATGGGGCAGTTGTATGGGTTTATTGTGAGCAACTTAAACCCCAATGGAATAGACAAGAGAAGAATTTGGTGTGGAAACAACTCCTGGAAGTCATACTGGGAAAGATGTTGATTCCTACTAGCACCACAAGAGATACAATTCTCTTACAAGTGCAAAATTCATCTCGAAGGATGTGACAAGAGATGATGGCAAGATGATACAAAAGAAGTTAAATTGTTAAATATTAGACTTTAATTAATATTGATGAAAGATCAAGTTATGTTATTTTTGAAAAAAATAAGATGAGTACACTCTTTTCATTTAAAAGCTTGAAATGGAGAGGTGCCAAAAGAGAGCTATTCCAAATAAAATATAATGGAAACTTAAAACTAAATTCTATAATAATAACATTAGATTGGTTGTGATAAATTGACCCAAGCTTTGTGCAAATAGTAAATAATAGTTATGGGTGTGCATTGCATTGGTTTTATTTATTTGATTTACAGATTAACTAAAACAATTCGTTTCAATTCTAAAATTCAAAAAACTAAAATGACCAAATTATTTTCCAAATCAAATCAAACTTTAGTTTGATCATTTTGGTCCAATTATGGATGAACCAAAATGTAACTAACAATAAATTAAATTACCTTGAACATAAATAATATATATTAAGAAGAATATCAAGTAATCTTTATTAAAATTTATACTTTTAGCATAAGGAATAAATAATATCCACATTGATCTTTGTGTCACTTGATTATTTATTGTTCATAAGTCTTATTGATTAAATATTTAAAGAAATTAGTATAATTTTATTTTTTTTTTGGTTTGATCATTTTACAGAAACAACAAACAAACCAACAACCAAAAACTAAATAAAGTTAAATTTTGCAGCAAAAAATTGAACCAATACTTTAACAACTGAACTAAACAACCAAATAAGGTTAGTTCACTCCAATATATTTTATTTATCCCAACAATATTCAGCCTTATTAATAGCCAAGCTAAATGAAGCAAAATATAAATTTGTATAAAACAAGGGTGAATGGCAACAAAAAATTGCATAAGCCATAAAGTGATAAATGATAAATTACGTGAAATAGAATTGAAATACAAATATTATATGAGCAAAACAACATAAAATATAGGAATTGCATAAAAGTGTCATATAACATCAAGTGCAACTCAAATTTCCTTCATTCAATGTTTCCTACTCATTCACATTTAATTTTTAAATAAAGCTAAAATAGTTGGTAACAATTCAAATCATCTGCACTGAGAGGGGGAATTTATTTAAGTCGTAATCATAATAAATTGTTCTCCCCTTTGCCTCAACCTATGAAGTCTAATGCCTATATTCTACTTCATCTTCATTTATTTTAGTCATCTTTCTCTTTCACAAATATTTGTCATCAACATAAAGATGAGAGTAAAACTCTAAAATTTTTGGAGGAGGAGGTGGTGATGGTGTGCGACTTCCAAGTGATCCTCAACGGCAGCTACAATGGTAGTGGCTAAAGCGAAGGTGGAGAGTTGGAGGTCAAGAGTTTAAAGGAAGCTGTTGAAACTCAAGGGTGCATGAAGGAATGATCTGTTTGGAGCTTTTGTTTAGGATTTTGATAAGTTTTAATTTAAAAATATATAGGTAGTGTGAGGCGTGTGTCTCACACCATCAAAGCCAGACGTGCCTCAGCCAAACTAAGTCATGCTTCATAAAAAAAATTCTTGAGGTGTGAGCCTTGAGATGTTTTTCACTTGAATTATGATGAGGTGGGCGTCAAGGCGAGTTTCATATTGCATAATTTTAAATAATATATTAAATTGGTAGCAGTGAATGACACTTAATGAAGATAAGATAGTGAAAAAAATATTTAGGTGATTTGGATTTGTTCAAAATAAGGAAAAAGAAGCACCAATAAGGAATGCCAAAAATAATTAACAATGTACTATGAACACAAAAAGATAAATAAAATATATCAGGGCTAGAAATTGTTGAACAAAATAGAGTTAGCACCTTTAAATAACACTTAACATGATGATGGAGAAATTATGAGTGCTAGCCCAAAAGCTAAAGAAAATATTGTATAGCAAGCCTATGAATCCCTAATGGTTAATCAACGGCTCTTATTTAAGAAAAAAAAATTTATACACCACCAATTCATCCACGCCATCGAACTATATTTGCCATTGGGATAGACCACTAGAATGCAACCTATTTCACTTCTTCTGGAGTAGCTCCAGTGGAAGAAAAGATTAGAGAGAGTTTCCTTAGATGGTTTAGTCACATAAAATGGCGGCCTTACTGATGACCCGGCTAGGAAAGTAGATGTATTATATTTGACTTATGTTAAGAAAGGTAAAGGTAGACCTAAAAAGGCTTGGTTAGAAAATATTAGAAATGACCTTTCTTTATTAGATTTAAATGAGAATTTAACTTTTAAAATTGCACAATGGAGAAAAAAGATTCATGTAGCCGACCCCACATAGTGGGATAAAGGCTTGATGATGATGATGATGTTGTTGTTCTAGATAGAGTAAATTAGTACGAACAAGTAGATTCTGAATCCTACAGCCTCTCTTCTGTTCCATTGGAACAGATTGTGTAAGCTAACATCGATTTCAGGGGTTCAAAATTCAAATTTTAAAAAAGGAATCCTGCATCATTTGGAAAATTGGAATATATCCCAATCATAAAATATAACCGAGGGCATACAACAGTACATGCTTGAGCATAGTCAACGAGGACCAGAACAACTAAGTAAAAGACAGAAATTGCTCAAAACCGACACGATAGATCAAATTAGCTTGAAAAGAGTTTTCGTCTTACCTTAGACCTCTCTTCAGGACGGAGCAGCGGCCTTTCGTCCACGTCTGAAACCGAAATGCGACTATCCTCTGCAAAAATCGTATCAATCAGCAAACTCCAAACCTAATGCTTCTCCAAAGAGTCCAACAAACCATAACATAAAGAGAGCAAAATCTCATCCTTACCACGAAGGCGGAGGCCTCCCTCCGCCGCTCGCCAAGCCAAGAGTGAGAGAAAGACAAATGCAGACGAAGACAGTAACAGATGATGTGAGAGTACTTCCTTTTTACAGAATTCAACAAATCACATCGGCCGATTGCGACAATCCACCAAGACGAACTTCGCTGTGAAAGAGAGCAAGGATTTCAGTGGTTCAGGGCGAATTTGAATTCGAGAATGGAAGATACGATATTCTGTGTTAGTTGTTTCTCAGCGGATCTGAGACTGATCATTGAAATTATATTGAAGGATGATTCCACAGGTCCACAAATTAAAAAAAAAAAAATAGAAGAACATTAAACAATGGCAAGATATTGTTTTGGGGTCAGTTATTGCAGAGTCGTGGGCCCATTTTGCTGTGAAGCAGATCCATCATAATTATACATTTAAAAAATATAGGAAATTTTGTTTTTACTAAGGTATATTATTTAGGGTAAATTTGATTTTATAGGCTTATAATAATTATAATTGGAAAGATCTATTTTTAATTAAATTTTTAAGGAAATATATTCAAAAAAATTATTTTGTGTTAAAACATTCTCGTTTTTTATAAATTGAAGTCAAAGTGATCATTCAATAGTTGCACAATCTTTCGTAGTAATATGAAATCCTTGACTATTTTTCTTACAAGGACATTCCCTCGTCCTGGTAATTACAGAGTGTGTGTTCATGGTGTGGCAAAGCTTCATAGCCTCTCAATTTATTATCTATTCATTGTTAATGATATTATATATTTGGTTATTTATATTTGGATATGTTGCTCACTCTAAAATCCTAAATCCAGAACCTCATTGAATATATAGTGCCTGCTACAAAATTGTTAAAACCATCTTCGAATCACAGTTAAAAAAAATCAAGATTGTTTGATCAGATTTAAAGATTGTTCAATCATGATTTGATCATTCGATCATAGTTCAATGAAGATTAGTTTTATTTTGTCCCCATTATCTATTCTAAAATTAACTCATTTGAATCATTTTACTATTTCTGCTTATGTATGTTCTAATCATATATGTAAAGAGATATTACAATAGTCGGGTTATAAAGTTCGTGTGTGATGACAAAACTAGTTAAATAATTTAAGTCTAATGAAAACTCATTAAAAAAATTGTGAGATCATAAAGAAGGTGAAAAGATGTAACCAATGATGTTATATTTGAAGAGCAGGTGCTAGCAGGAAAAGATTTTCTATTAATGTAGCTGAATAAAGATAAAAGTGTGGAACATTTATTTAAATCAAGCAATTTTTTAATATAGTGGATTATTATTATAAATTACTTCCTAACTTATTCTTTACAAGAGATTATTCATCATACACACTGGTGCATAGGGCTAAGGATGAGCACTTCTAGAAGTCCATTTTACGTACTTCTAATCAATCCATTTGGTTAGAGTTGAGGAAAAAAAAAAGAGCAAAATTCTTTTTAAGGAGAAAGAAGGAGAGGAAGCAAAAGCACAATCAACTACAAGTAAGTTAATGCATTCCTATGAAGGGTTGAAGCATCTTTTTGTTATTATATAAGAGTTGAAGAGTAGTCAACTTAGATTGGAGAAAAACCAAATGCTCTTACCATACTTATTTAAAGTTTTGCATATAGGGAAGTGAATAAGAAAGATAATGATGAGGTGATTTCTATTGCTCATATGTTTATTCATTTGAGATTGGAGCATAGTCTAATTTGAAAAACTAATTAAACCCACTATATGTTTATATAGTAAGGTGATAAATCAATTTGTTTATTAATGGGATGAATTTTTTGAACAGTTGAATACACTTCAACTTTTTTTATTGCAACATATGAATTATCTATGTCAACTTACAAGAGATAAATATGATGGTAGAAAAAGACCTATAGATCAAGCATCATTGTGTTGCATAAATTATTTGATCAGCAATGTAGATTAATGATCTTCACGTATAATAAGTTAATCAAGTGGGTAAATAAGTCATCATATTTGTCATTAGAATTGAGAAAATGTTCATGAAGTCATAGGTTGATGTAGAGCTTATATATTTTATAATGAATTGGAATTAAGTATGTTTGATGATATATGAGATCTTATTTCTTTAAAAAGCCTCAATATTTTATTATTTTGACCCCTCTTACACTCTTTCCCATACCTTACAAGAGATAATGAGTTTATTTTATAAGAGTTTCTCTAGATTGCTTGAGATGTCAGAGTTATTTTGATAACAAGAATTATTTTGAATCAAATTTACTTCGAAATGAAAGAGTGCTATGACATATGGGGTTCCTAGGTTCATACTAAAGTAATCATATGAATTTTTTTAAAAAAATATAATTAGCACTTGCAAATATAATCTAATGTGTGATTTATATCTTTTCTATAGTAATGACTAAGGAGTGTATGCAATACAATTCACATATATTTACTTCAAGAAATTAAAAAATATTTTTGAAATCACACGTAATTATGTATAATTCTACAAAAATTATTTATGTGTAGATTTATTTTATAATAATATAGATTCATAAATCCATTAAAAAAAGATTGATTACATATTATTTCATTAATCAAATATATATATATTGGTTATATTTGTTATAAATATTTATTTTTTTACTAATATTTTTTTTTATAAAATCTATAGTATTGTAGCTCTTGTATTGCACTATATTGTATTATGATTTTTCTATTATAGCTTGTGAACATTATATTGTATTATAGATGTTGTGTTGTAATTTTTGTGTTGCACTTTGTTGTATTATGGCTATTGGATTGCCCTTTATTGTGTTATAGATATTGAATCTCAGCCTATTGTGTCTACCTTATAATTTAATGGTTTATAGCTATTATGTTTGCATTATTGTGTATCAACCTTAAAGTATGTTATGTTAAGGTTATTGGATTTTGCTCTATTGTATAACCGTAGGCAAACTCTTATTGAACCCACTTTGATTAAAGTTCAAAATCTATTTAAACAAGGTTAAAAGTGTATTTAAACCTTGATTGAGCCTTGCCCAAACCTTATTCAAACTCTATTCAAATAATATTAAATAAGATTCAACTTTTATTTGAATATGGTTGAAATTTTATTCAAACCAATGTCATTCACATCAGAATTGAAATCAATAATTTCCACGATCAAAAGTAGGGTACTTTGGTCTAAAATGAACTATTCGATATATTTTTTTCAAGGAAATAAACAATGAGCATATTTCTCTATTTACAATCATTTTGAAGCATACAAAGTTAAATTTCTCTTATTAATTATTTTTTTTCTTATGTCACAATTCATGCTTTTTTTTTTTTTACTTTAGATATGCTTCTATTATTTTGTATGGTATCAAAACGTGCACATCATGTTGTTCAATATTGATTATGCTTAACATCATGCATATTCTTACAGATTAAGTTGCATTAAATTTTGAAATAATTTATTTAATCATTCATATTATTAGGAAATTAAGATTGAAAATATAAAGAAGTTTACATAAAATTTTATTTTTAAACTTAAATTTTAGTTTTGTATCTATATTTTATCAATTAAAAGTATCAAATTTTTGTGTGTATTTAAGTATACAATTTTGTGCTTCCCAAAAGTGTATGATTATGAGCTCTTCTATCATATTAAAAATGATTTTTGAAAAGTTTATTTTAAATTATTATGAAAATTAATTCTTTAAAATATATAATATGATTTGTTATGATGAGTTCCTTGATCATTACATGAAAAGAGTTATATTAGAGCAATAGTTAGGTTGAGGGATTATAAATGGGCATTAAAATCATTGATCTCACTTTGATATTATGAGATCTCCTAACTTAAATTTCAACATTTTGCATCTTGGTTCTCCATTCGAGGTTGAGCTGAACAATTTGGTGAAACTTTTTTTTTTTCTTAAGATCATGGCATAGTCAACCCAGCCCTTAGAAGAGTAAAAAAAGGCAATCCTATGTTCAAACCCTTTTTGTTAGTCCTTATATTGATTAGTCTTGAGCTTTATTCAAGAAACTCAGCAACTTAGGTGCAAGAGTTTAACCAGCTTTGTATAATCAAATTTGATAGTCAATTGGACTATTAGCAATTGGACTAATAAAACCATATTTAATTCTTCCTAAAATGGACCATTTTTAGCCTTAATTCCCCTTTTGTAATCAGTCTCCTAAGTGTGTGATTAATAATGAGAAGTCAACCTTACCTTTTGTAAACATCTTTGGCTAACATTGACAAATAATGCTCAGTCATTTTCTTTCATTCTTGGCAAATTGATTTATCTTAACTAACTTATATGAGGAACTTGTCCCATCTCATGTGAGTTCTCTCAAGAGCTCTTGATGACCTCTCTAGGAAAGCTGATTTTATTATGGCTCACATTAGTTGACCCCTTTACTTACAAGAAAGCTTATATATGCTAGTGATTTATCTTTAAAACTTTTCCCTCCTCAACAAGATCTCTTGAGAGCTTGATTCTCAAAAATTCCCTAAGGACGTTTCTTCTTTTCTTGGTTAGTTTTTGTATTAGCAACTTGCCCAAAGAACTTGCTCTTTCATAGTGAATTCTCCCAAGAGCTCATCTCTTGGTTGTCGTTTCAAGAATGTAAATTATTAGTTTTTCAATCAACTTTGGCCAAAAATTTTTCTTCAGGGGAAGTTTTCCTTCATTGGAAACTTGCCCCCAAAAAACTTGTCCCTTGATAGTGAAATAGTTCAGTCATCCTTAATCAATTTCCTTTCTTCTCAGGGAATTTATCATGCTAACAATTTTCCCACTCACCCTTAATGAGTTCTCTTGATATCATGAGGAGGCTAGTTTTTATTGTTCTAACCAACCTTGGTTGGCATCTTCCCTTCCCACTCGCTCTTTCTTGATGAGTTCTCCTAAGAGCCCAACTATCATTAACCTTTTGAAGGAGGTGAATTTTTATATTATAGTCAATCTTAGTTAACATTATTATTTCATAAAGATGTTTCCTTTTATGGGTGAATTATCATGAGAAGTTCTCTTGAGAGTTTGTATTTAGGCTATTTACAAAGGAAGTCAATCTAATCTTATTGGTCGGCCTTAGCTAACAACTTTAGCTCCTAAGATTTTTAACAGTTTCCCTAAGGTTCATAGGGATTGGGATTGGTTTACTTCCAAAAATGAAAATCATCTTGGTGTGTCATGTTACATACCAAGGTTTTTTTTTTTCCTTCTCAAGAAAGGTTTTCCCATGTAACATTTTGCACTTGAAATCTCCTTAGACATGTTATATTCTATTATTAGTTAGCTCCAATATTTCTCGATTAGGCCCTATAGTGGGATATAAGTTTCCCTTCTCTAACTCTTATGAAGAGGTTAGAAGGAAGGGAAAAATATTTGGTTCCTTCTACGAGGTTATCAAATTAATTCCTCACAGTAAGATATTAGCCCATTAAATCAATAACTTCTATGAAGCTAGAAAAATTAAAGGGTTGATGCTCTAAAAGGGTAGCTCATCAGGTTAAGGTGTTAACATGTCCAATATTTGACCAACATGCTAGTTTAGCAAAAATATCTCTTTCTCCCTCTCACTTCTCCCATGCCTGCAAGGGGTTGCTTATGGTATCTAAGAAGACTTTTCTAGCAATGCCCTCAAAAAATATAAGAATAGAGGCTCATGATCCTTCCATGTTCATAACTCATATGGTACGTGTAATCCTACAAAAATAGTTTACTTTTGTACTTATTTTGATCCAGTTTGTAAAGAGGTAACTCAATGAATTTTTATAATTGAACCCCTTTGCATTTATTTGGGAATATTTTACATGCATGCGAATATCTGAATATGTTTTGTTTGCATGATTAAGCAATCTAAAAACTTTCCCCTCATGAGCCATGGTGTAGGGGTAGGTGGCACCATGTCTTTGGGCTCTTTAATTATCTTTTGGCCAAATTATTTTGGTGTTACATCGCTTTGGTGACAAGAACGAGCACCACGATGCCATGCTATTTTTTAAAATAAATATATAATTTCACTATTTTAAATTTATTTTCTCATTTTAAGGCAATCAACTAGAGTGAGAGAGGGGGGTCCTAGTGAGAGAATGCTAGGGTTTGGGTGGCATCGATCCATTTTTTTTTGTCAGCCCAATTCTAAAAGTTTCTCGGATCAACATAATTAAGTTACATTTTGTCTATCTCAATTTTGAAAAAGAAGAAAATTATGAGATTTCTTTAATTTAACATATAAATTTGTATTGCACAAATGTGGATAACTTTGTATCTGTGAAACTTTTAACCTGTAACTTTTTGTGTGTTAATGATATGAAAGTTTTGAATATTTTGTTTTTTTCTTAAAAATTTTTTGTCAATTTGTTCAAAAATTGTTCTATTTTATTCAATTATTAAATAATTTTGACCCCAAAAAATAATGTTATAGTACAATTAAATCTTCAAAATAATATTATGAACAATATCTAGTAATCTAGTGAGTTTTTGAATATTAAATTTCTACTTAGTTATTAAAATTATAGGTTACTGATAAAACACACTCTAAATTTTTGCAAGTTAATTTATTTATATTTCATGTAATGAATTTCAATGATATATATACTTATCTGCTTGAATTGTGTGATTCTGAGGAGATATGCTATGTGATAGAAATTATGTTCTATTGCTAAATACACAGAAGTTTTAATGTAGTGCTAAATGTACAGGAAGTCATAAGGGCCTAAATTTTTTAATATTTGATATGTGCTAAGTATTGAGAATTATAAAGACTTATTTTTTAATATACTAGCATATGGAGTCATAACAGCTTTTTTTTTTTTTTGGGAGGTATAAGGGCCTAAGATAAATCTGTTACTTTCTGCTTTGGAATGTAAAGTACTTGTTTATTTATTATCAGTGGATAATTTATTGTATTTCAATTAACTACAATTTGTCTTAAGTTTCGTATGATGTATTTCTTATGAACTGCCTTTCTATTTAATGAATTGAATAATGAATAAATTGTTGGAAATTTAGATTGGTGGGTGACACCTATTGAAATACATGGCTATTTCTCCTCCTCCCAATGTTTAAGATTGGGATGTCCCTTGTCTCCTTTTCTTTTCACCTTCATTATAGAAGCCTTATCTAGACTGATGGACCAAGGGTGCTATGAAAGGTCTTTCTCCCCTATTTCTAAGGAAAATGTTGAATTACCCATCTTATTTATGCTAAATACCTTCTCATTTTTGGGCAAGTCAAGAAAAAATATTTAAATCAACTTCAAAACATGCTTGACAACTTTAATAGGTCTACTGGTCTCTCTGCCAACCCTTTCAAATCATTTATGTGATTATCTAAAGATGTCTTCCCTAATGTGCAATCCCTCTATCTTAACATCTTGGGTTTTTACTTCTCTCCCCTTACTTGGACTATCCTCAAAATTCCCATTACTAGATTAACACCAAGTTGTCCCACTATTCTTCTCTTGTGGAGAGGATGATGAGTTGAATAGATGATTAGAAACAAAAAAAAAATCTTTTGTTTGTAGATTTTAACTCATTCGTTCAACTCTTTGGAATTACCCTTACTACTGCCAAAGATCTATCATCCTCCCCAAGGAAATTAAAAGGAAAATTACTAGTTTGATAAACAACTTCCTAGAGATAAAGGTGGCTTTGTTCTTCCATCTATTGAAAACCTTTATTTTATTTTATGGCTAAAATCATTTGGAGATACTTCAACTCCCATACCACTCTTTCTAATTAGTTCCATAAAGTTTATGGTCCCATATGGATTAGATCCAATAACTATGCTTCTCCATTATGGAAAAGCTTGCCTAAAATAGCCCTTTATATGAGACCTCATATTGACCTAAAAGTCTCTACCAACCAATAGATTTACTTCTCCTGGGATCCCTGGTTGAAAGTTCATTCCTTATGGAAAATTGTGGTATGGGGATTCTTGAGTTCTTCCATTATTCTCCCAAATTTCTCGTTTCCAACTTTATGGCTAACGGTGAGTGGATGCTCCCCAATGTTATACTTAATCACATTGCCAACCAAATCTTAATTTAGCATTAATATTCATGATTGTATGAACTCTTGTTGAATGGGGATTTTTTTTTTCTCTAACAAAATGACTTATTTCAATTGTCACAATTTGCCCAAATTGTCTTTTTTTTTTTTCTTACATTTGGTTTAAAGGTTTTACTATTTACTTTGCTTTCCTTGTTTGGCATATCATCATAATTGAGTTAAAAATATCTAATGTGCTTAGGAAAAGAATTATGATGGTTAATAAAAAGTGTGTGATCTACTCCCAATATAGTGAGAAACACTCCCACTTATACTTTGATTATGAAATTTCATTGCATATTCTGAAGAGCTATATTCCCTTTAGTGATTGTTTCCACATTGGTATCTCCATCATGCAAGTCTTGACTCACTATGATAATATTTCTTGTAAAGTTAGTAGAAAATTTAACTATTCATATTTATGCATATTATATTTGGCAGGAAAGGAACAACCATATTTTCATAGGTACATCTCTTAACTCTATGATTATCATTAAGAAAATCAAATTTATCATTAGAATGAAAAGTAAGAAATGGTGCCCTATTCTTGATTTACCTATTTATCTAAATTTTTTTATATTATTAATAATGATTTTTTTTTTTCGATTGATGTTTGGTTGTGGTGTTCCCTAGCTCATCTTACCTGCTGCATTATCTTTGGAATTGGTTATTGTTTCACCTATGGTTTTGTTCTTCTTTCACCAGCTATTTATAGTTTTTCTTTCGATTGGGAGTTCTTGCGAATATATAGCATCTAAATGGTGGCAGGTCCTGCTGAATGACTTGTATCACACTTATAATTTTTGGATAATTAAAATTATTTTTAAATATGAAGACTAATCTTCTCGGCTACTGCATTATATTTGGATTCTACTTCTTTCTTGTTGGAAGTGGTACTCTACTTGGTTGGACTATGTTTTTACTGCTCTGGATTCGTTGGCTTGTGGATGATTTTATTGATTGGGTTATATATCAATTATAATTTTTGTTGTTGCATTTGTTTTTTACAACTCTTATTCTTGGACTATTTCTTTTGTTTTCAAAGCTATATTCAGGGGCGGAACCAACTTGTGGTTAGGGGGAACCAATTCCCCCCCCCCCCCCTAAAATTTAAAATACTATGATCTTTATTAGAATATAAAAATAGTTAAATATTGTATTTATTATATTCCTGCTTACGTGTCATTTATTCATTAGTTTGCAAGACTGCTTTAGGTGTGAAAGCTCTATATATATCCATGTATTCTCTCGGTGCATCACAGAAAAATATATTTCATTATTTTCTACTTTTCCCTGTTCGTGCTTTTGCTTTTCCTTCTCTGTTCTTTATTTTCCACATGGTATCTGAGCCTCGGTAAGAGGTATCAAGAAATAAGCTCGGCTACCTCAAATCCTGGTGAACACCTCGATGGAGAAGGAGTCGCAGATCAGCTCATCCCGGCGACACTGAAGTTCGTCGTCACTAATCTACGCACGCTGGTACATTTGCAACTCCAGGCGGACAATTACTCTCTATGGAGAGCACAGATAGCAAAAATATTCAGAGCAAACCGGTTTGAGAAATTTATTGAACCTTCTTTGCTTTCATCTTCTTCTGATTCTTCTTCTACTCCAAATCCCCAGTTATCCCAATGGATTTTAATGGACCAAAACCTAGCCGCTGCCCTTTGCTCAACCATATCCACATCCATTCTTCTATATGTTGTTAATCTTGAATCCACAGCTGAAATTTGGTCCACACTTGAAACACGATTTCAATCCTCAAATAGATCCAAAGTGATTCAGTTGAAAAATTCGCTACATAACATTGCTCTCAAGAATCAATCGGTTACACAGTACCTGACCGAAATCAAGACTCTTGTAGATCAAATCTCTGCATCCGGCTCTTCGGTTGATAATGAGGATGTGATTCTTTACATCCTCAACGGATTACCTCAATCCTATCAATCTTTTAAAACCGCTATACGGACAATGCTAAATCCCATTTCACTGGATCAATTGTATCCTCTTCTCCTAAGTGAGGAGATCAATATTGCCGCTGATATGGTCAGATCCGCTCCACCTAACGATCCACAAACTGCTCTTTTCGTGCCAAGAAATCGCGGTAGAAGAGCACGCGGACGCAACTACAACAACGTCAACACCTCTACAAGATCTCAGTCCAATCCCAATGCTAATGTCATCTGTCAGATATGCTCAAAAAGAGGTCACACGGCTACAACCTGTTGGCATCGACTTGATCAAAACTATGGTCAGTCTCATACCACGGACGCTCACCGAGCATTAGCAGCACAAACCGAGAGCATTCCATCCAACTGGTACTTGGACTCTGGATCAACGTCTCACATAACAAGCTCGCTCGACAACATGTCCAATATTACACTTTATCAAGGCTCGGACACGATCACAGTTGGTGATGGGAGATCGGTCAACATTGCCAATACCGGCAACGGCTTGTTACCGACTCCCTCCAGTAAGCTTTCTTTATCTCAGATTTTACACACACCGGATTTAAAATTTAATTTACTTTCTATTTCAAGACTTACAAAAGATAACAATATTGAGATAATCTTTGATCCCTATGGTTTTAAATTAAAGGATTTGCAGACTCAACAGGTGCTTCTTCAAGGCCCATGTGATCGAGGACTATATCCAATACTATCCACAAAACCGACAGCTCCAAGTGTGGCACTGACTACAACTAATAGCAAGCCACCTTGGCATGATCGTTTGGGACATCCAAATTTACATACGTTAAAAACTATAGCTCATTGTAATCCTAGTTTGAATATTTCTATTAGCTCAATTTCTTGCAATTCTTGCAAATTATCAAAAGGACATAAACTTTCGTTTCCTAAATCTAATACTAGAATGAATACCATTTTATCATTGATTCACTCTGATGTTTGGGGCCCGGCCCCAGTAGATTCTGTTCAAGGTTATCGATACTATGTTATTTTTATTGACGACTTTAGTCGCTTTACTTGGCTTTTTCCGCTATGACAAAAATCTGAAGTTTTTCAAACCTTTGTCACGTTTAAAAACCAAGTTGAAAAATACACATTGCATATCATTAAAACTCTTCGAACCGACGGAGGCACAGAATTTATTAACAAGCAATTCTCTAAATTTATTGTAGATTAAGGTATTTGTCACCAGGTATCTTGTCCATATACACCCGAACAAAACGGTGTTGCGGAACGCAAGCACCGACACATCATAGAAACAGCCAGGACACTCTTGAAGACTGCGTCTGTTCCCTTTAAGCATTGGCCAGAAGCTGTGATGACAACAGTATATCTTATAAATCGGATGCCATCCACAACTACGTCTCCATCTACTCCATTTGAACTTGTGCATCGAACCAAACCAGCATACAACCATATGAGGACTTTTGGATGTGTTGCCTATCCCCTGTTGCCTCCTCATACTCACCACAAGTTCCAACCCAACACAAAACCGTGTGTTATGCTTGGCTACTCAGATACGTATAAAGGGTATAAGTGCTTGGACATGCTTACTAATAAAATTTCATTCTCCAGGCATGTTACATTCCAAGAACAAGTATTCCCGTTCAGCCTGCAGGATGACAAGAAAGAGGGTTCATCAACTGATCTTCCACCATTGCTTCTTGTGCCGAATTCGGCTGCTGCTACAAACAGACCTCACCTATCATCTATTCCAATCACTGACTCTTCTCTTGATCCAGCGTTATTACCATCACCTACATTACCTGCATCTATTAATAACTCTAATACTAATTCTGAATCTATTATCCCACAGCAGTTATCTCATCCGATGATTACAAGATCAAAAACCGGCAAACTTAAGCCACTTCTTCGGATGAATCTACTGCACACGCAAGATGCATCAAGCTCCGGTATCTCTCCTTCAAACTATACCGAGGCTGTCAAGCATCAACACTGGAGAACAGCAATGGCAACAGAATTTATGGCATTACAACAACAAGGCACCTGGAGTCTCGTGCCTCCTCCGCCGAACGTATCTATACTTGGATGTCGCTGGACTTATCGCACCAAACACCACTCCGACGGCTCCATAGCCCAATATAAAGCACGACTGGTTGCGCAAGGCCATCGTCAAGAATTCGGGCTAGACTACACTGAAACTTTTAGTCCGGTAGCAAAACTTCCTACTATTCGTATTATGCTTACAATTGCACTTTCTAACAATTGGCAGGTCCATCAACTTGATGTAGCGAATGCATTCCTTCATGGAAAACTTTCTGAACAAGTGTTTATGACTCAGCCTAAAGGTTTCGAGGATTCTACTTATCCTAAGCATGTTTGCCAACTCCACAAAGCCATCTATGGCTTAAAACAAGCCCCAAGACAATGGTACACTACATTCACAGAATACCTAATATCCATTGGGTTTGAATGTAGCTCAGCCGATCCATCGCTTTTTATTTTTCGTCAACAATCTAACAGTATTTACTTACTAGTTTACGTAGACGATATCTTAATTACTGGCTCAAATTCAAATTCCGTAACTGCTGTTATGCATAAATTAAGTCAACAGTTTTCTATGAAAAATTTAGGCTATGTGCATGATTTCCTTGGTGTGAAAATTGACCGGCACAAAGATTTCTACTTCTTATCCCAACAGCTATACGCCACTTCTATATTACAGCAATCGGGATTACTCAACTGCAATCCAACTGCAAATCCAACATGCACCAAAATTCCGGATAACCCCAAACCTGATGTCATGTTATCTGATCCGGAAGTCTATCGTCGTATCACCGGTTCCCTACAGTACCTAACGTTAACTCGACCAGATATTGCATATAGTGTAAACAAACTCTCTCAACATATGCATCAACCGGATTCCCAACATGTTTTCATGCTCAAGAAACTCCTACGATATATTAAAGGTACAATTCAATTTGGAATTCCAATTACAAAATCTGATCTTGTGCTTAAATCTTTTTCAGATGCCGACTGGGCAGGGGATCCTAGCTCGAGGAAATCCACGTCCGGATTTTGTACATTCTTGGGAAAAACACTCATTTCTTGGACAGTTAAAAAGCAACATTACAGTAGCCAGGTCGTCAACGAATCAGAATATTAGAGCTCTGCTGCTCTTACTGCAGATGTCACTGCTCAGATTACCGCTTGCTAGTGGTGTACATCAAACGATCCCTACAGACATGTTTTGTGATAACATGTCAGCCATAGCTCTAGCAAAACAATCGGTGTTCCATGCCCGGACCAAACATATAGAATAGACCAAAAATTCAAAGACACTTCAATCAAAATCACATCGTCTCCTACCAATTAGTACTGTTGATCAAACCGCGGACATTCTTACCAAAGCTCTTATCAACAACCTGTCTGAGTGCTCAGATCCAAACTGACGTCTCCAAAGATCTCATCAAGCTTGAGGGGGATATAGATATAAAAACATTAATATTGTATTTTATTATATTCCTGCTTACGTGTCATTTATCATTAGTTTGCAAGGACTGCTTTAGTGTGAAAGCTCTATAATATACCATTGATCTCTGGTGTATCACAGAAAAATTATATTTCATTATTTTCTACTTTTCCCTGTTCGTGCTTTTGCTTTTCCTTCTCTGTTCTTTATTTTCCACAATCTTAAAGTAATTGCCCCCATCAAATAGTAAAAAAAATTCATCATTAAATTCCAAAAAATATCCTTCAAACCAAAAAATTTTAAATACATGGCTCAGGGTCGAACCCCGCCAGGGGGCGCTGCCCCCTTGGACCCCCGACTTATACGCCTTATAAATTTGCCCCCTCTGAAAATTAGAGCTTGTTCCGCCCCTGCCTATGTTGTTGCCACATGTTTTGTAATCTCCTTATTTAATTAATGAAAATTGTGTGTGGTCCTCAATTCCCAAACAAACAAAAAAAAATGTCAATACCTACACTATTAATTAACAAGACAAGCTGTACAACAATATGAGCACAAATTTTCCAATTATGCAAGCATATAACCCTTCTTTTTGCCTTTAATAAATAACATTCTCCTCACAAATTCATTCACCCCAACTTTGTTACTGTATCAGCAAAAAAGTCCTGCTTGAGGTCCCCTCATGAATGCTCCTTTTACTTCACAAATGAATAAAAATTCTTCAGAGAGAGAAGAGAAAACTGCCATGACAGTTTTGTTCTTTAATTGCAAGAGGTCCTCTTTGTTGCAATCCCAATCACATATTTTGGTGGTTGGCATTTGTTTAAGTCTTGCAACAACTCAAATGATTGAGGGTCATTGTTCAAGATAAGACATGAATAAGCAGTATAGGCAGCAGGATGTTTAGGTAGGCAAGACTCTTACAGTTTAAGGCTTTGTTTCGAATAGTTTTCTGCTTCTGTTTTATTGTTATTTTGAAGAAATTTTTGTACAAGAAAACTGCTTTAAAAAACAATAAGAAAACTATCCCAAACGAAGCCTAACTTGAAACAACATAAATAAAAATTGGCATGAGTCTAATTGATTCCAGAAAAAAAAAAATAGTTCAAGGTAGCTAATAAATTTTGTATTCAGAATAAGTATAAATGATGAGATTTACTAAAAGATTAATATAATATAAAAATTAATTATTTTTTTAATATATTATGTTTAGGAGTGTAAGTGAGTCAAGCGACTCGTGAGCCGACTATGGCTCGGCTAGCGAGTCAAGCTTGAGCCAACCCTGATTCGACTCGTTAGCTCATAAGTTGGCTCATTTAAGAGATATTAATATAAAATGTACTTAAAATATATTAGCATTCGTGATTACATCTTACTTTTTTTATATTAAGCGATTATTACATTTCTTTTATTTTATCTTTTTTTTTCATTTTTATTATAATAATTATTTGAATCATAATTATTTTCACTCTTTCATAAAAAATAAGATATATCGAACTTATAAAATAAAGCTCCAGCTTGAACTCAACTATTTAAATAAGCTAGCGCCAAAGATGACTCGACTCGACTATAATCCTAACTCGACAGTGAAATTTTCAGAAGCATTTCAAGCTCAAATTTAAGCACTAAGAGCAACGTTTCAAAAATGTGTTAATATTTTTTTATTTGAAGGGATTCCTCTAGTGATTGAGTGAGTTTTTTATTTTTATTTTTATTTTTTTTTTGTAACGGGATATCTATCCGCTGCCACCTTCGAAAGGGTGCTTGACAGTGTGACTAATCCTCAGCTGACCTAGAATAGGCACCCACCCTAGAAACCTCCTAGCCCACACTTGATTAGGCCCCACTTAAGAGGATCTATTTTATTGCTATTAGTATCATTTTTGGCAATTTGCTTTTCATAAGGCCCGCCCATTCCGTTCTACTTTCTGTATTTTCGTATATGGTTATAAGCCCAACTGCACGACTCTTCAACTTTATTATGTTTAAAATTAGTGTATTTTTTAGTATATTTAGGTCAATTAAGATTTTATTTGGAATAACTTTTTCCTTATTTTTTAAATCAATTTTTTAATACAAATTTTACATTCAAGAAATTTTTTGTACTAAAAAATTGCTTTAGAAAGCAGTAAGAAAGTTGTCTCAAATGAAGTCCAAGTCAAATTCACACATACATCACATATGTAAAACTCAAACTCAAAACATTTTAATTGATAGTCAAAACTCCCAACCAACATACCAAAATGAGCTACATCTTAATGTTATTTTATGTTAATTTTGTTGTTTTCATAGGTATTTCATTTTCCAATAAAATTGCAATTTTAACAGCCGCTGTCAATTTTGCGTCAGATTTGTTGAAGAGTTGCACAGCTTTTTTATTAGCTTTTAACATATCATTTCTTATTATTTACAGCTCACTTTAAATATATATATATATAGATAAAGTTTTTTCTAAGAGGCAGGCAATGTGGATAACTAATCAGCGCAAGCTTCCGAGCTATTGATGAAGGACTTCTAAAAGGTGGATGACAGAAGTTTAAGTCATATTTTTGGAATAAAATTAGATATAAATGTGTAGGAAAAAGTGATCAGTGGATAGATAATGTAAAGTAGAAGTTATAGTATGAAAATATCTATTGGTTGAAGTTCTTTTTTATTATTTCTAGCATATACCAGAGTTTGCTTGATACATCATGAAAATTTTCTTGGTCTGCCACGAATCTTGAGGTGTATCCAAGTTAGAAATTTCAAAATTAAAATTTGAACAATCTAAGCTTTGATTTCAATAAACTTATAGTCAAATTGAACATCTCGAAGAGACGAACCTAGCGACACCAAAATTGATCCAATCCGAACCCAGATGAGCCCAAATAAGGGTTTGAAACATACTTGAAAGATTCAATGCATTAATTGGATGACCAAATATGATCATCGAATATGATATGCTTATTATCGAGTCGAACGTCTCGACAAGATGAATCAAACAAGCCCAAGATCACTTAATTCTGATGTCAGGCACATAAATACTTGATAAATGATTTATGATCAAATGAATCATTATCCATCATTCGATGGAACACTCCTAACATGCTCTTGAACTTCTCTATATTTACAAGTCATGCCACTCGAAAAATTATAAATAGGCCTTCATTCTTCATATAAAGGGGGAGGATAAGAAGAAAAGGCTAGTAAGCTCACTTGTTTTGAGCTCACTTGTTTTCTCTAGCTAGCACCACCAACAGTCGTCGGATTTCTTCCCGACCACTGACCATGGCCAAATTTTTAGGTTGTCTAGGGCTTTCGCTTCTTATCTAGTTCTGTTGTCAATCTCGCCTGCGTCAACTAGTTCTCCGCTCTCCTAGATCTGATCTAACTTTTTTCCTTTTTCTATAACTTTGCTCTATTTCGCTTGAAGATCTGGAGATCGGTTGCTATATTGTTCTTTATCATTTGGAGTCGATTTAGGTTTTTTTTTAGCTTTTTGTTTTTGTCGGACTACTGCTATGCCAAGTTTTGTCTTTCCATTAGTTGAAATAAGCAGCTCTAGAAAATTTTGATTATGCACTTTGTTAAAATGTGTTGCTAAATTAATTTTAGAATAGCTTTCGGAATCCCTGGTTTAAAAACCAGTATGATTCTTTCATATTTTTATTGTTTTCATAAGATTTACCTTTCATTCTGAAGTTTGTAAATTTATAGTTTGAATTTGTTCCTTTTAGAAACGAAAGGCAGTGGCTAGCCAAAATTATCTAAACGCAAAGTTTTCAATCCTTAATAAGAAAACTTTTCATTATTTTTTTAAACTGCATTATTTTTATTTCTTGTTTGTTAATTCTTGCACATTTGGTTGTTTTCATGTTCTTGCAAATGGCTTTCTAGGAGATGACAAAGTTCTGCTAAGAGCGGATTGGAAAATGTGCTTAAGTTAATTGAGGTTGATTGACCTAATCAAGGGATTATTGATTAATTTGACATAAAATTGGAATGTATAGGGGAGGTTTTAGAGAAAAATTTTCATTCATTTTATAACTTTTAATAATATTACTATTTATTACATCATCCGATTTGATCCTGGTTCGACCGGTCGAACCGTGAACATCTCCTTCTTCCGGTTCTTTGTCCGGTCCGATTTTCAAAACCTTGATTTTTATACTAAAAAATTATTTTAGGAAGCAATAAAAAAGTCATCTCAAATGAAACCTTAATTTCTCCATTCTTCGTATGAATAAGCCGAACTGTTTGGAATCAAAACTTAGGCCTCGTTTGTTTCTCCGTAATTTCTCTGTCTGCAGTTTGAATCGGCGAAAAAAAGGATTGTTTTGCTGTTTGGTAATACCGCTTCTTCAAAATAACATCCGGTGAACCTCCGTATTTCCGTCAATTTGAGAAGAAAATTTTTTCTCCATTTGTCATTCTGAAAGCTCGGTTAAAAACGAGAAAATAGAGCGAGGAATCAAACAAGGCTTTAATCACAAATCCTTTTCATTAAACGTCGTTTTTTCGGTGGTTAGGAAATTCATTTCGTATCTGTTTATTCACAAAGTTTTGGACTGTTTTGAAAGCCAAATGTCGAATTAACCCACCTAGCTGCAGTTTTTTTCCCCCTTCGACGGCGTTCAGATCGAAGGTAGCGACCAGATCTCGCTGTTATGAAGGTGGGAATTCAAGTTTGTGCGACTGTTTCAGCCAGAAAGCAAATAGGTGATAAGATCGAGGTTATCATTGAAGAGGCTCATCCCTGTGATGTGTTTGTTCTCTCAGTTTAGGGAGGCTTAGGTAAACAACAAGCTCAAGGATACACTCTCAAAAACATGGGAAAATTATTAGGTCCAGATACGTCCGGACTCCAATAAAATATTGACATGTAGAATGTACAGGTGTCCGTAAAATTTTAAGTTAAGCGCGTCAAAAGCGCAGGTAAAGTGCAAGTAAAGCACAGTCAAAGCACAGACAAAAAGTGCAATCAAAGCTCAGTCAAAGCGCAGTAAAAAAAGGTAGTTAAAGCATAGTCCACGTGGCAAATTTTAAGTAGATATTTAATCTTATTTTTAGGTCTGACGTCCGGACTTAATAATTCCCCCAAGACTTTAGGAAAGCCCGTTGTTTAATAGCTTAAAAAAAAAAATCTTCCCAAATGTGAATCTCTTAATTTTGTTGCATTGAATAGGTGTGAAGTAAACAAATATGCATGAAAATTTTTAAGATTATAATTTAAAGAATTTATAGATATATTGATTTGAAAAGAAAAAAGCTCGAAATAATATTTAAATCATGAAAATATTTTTTTGTCAATAACACACATAAATATATTTGTATAGTGGAAGATGACCTTTTTTAAAGAAAGAAATAATAACGAAATACAATAAGTACAAAAACAAATTAATATAATTTAAATTTTATCATATTGGTTGTAAATATAATGCCGTATGTTTTGAAATTATAAGTTAATAATGTAAACTTTTGATATTATAAGTTGGTAAAAAGTTAAATTTTTTTTGGAAAGTCATATATATAAATGGGCAATTTTTTAAACTAAGTATCGTTTAAATTATAAGTAAGTGATTAATCAAAGTTTAAAAAAAATTTAAACTAGCCAAAGTCACTCATTTAACAGGCAACTTGGTATTTAACGTAAGTCGCTCATTAAATGGGCGACTTACCCTATGCTGACTCTGCTAGCCGTTATGCGTATGAATAACCAGAAAATGTAAAGCCAGTAAGTCGCCCGTTTAATGGGCGACTTACCCTTGTGAGTTTAAAAAAAAAAATTGTTGTATGAATAACTGGAAAATGTAATGTAGCAAGTCGCCCATTAAACGAGCGACTTACCCTTGTGAGTTAAAAAAAATAGTTGTATGAGTATTAGTTGATGTAGTTATTTTTTTGTTGTATTGTCAAGCCAAATCTTGTAAAGTTGTATGGTTAAATCATATGTTCTTGGATCATCCAATATTATGCTTTTTAGATCAAACTTCATTAGGACTAAATGCAAGATGATAATTAATTTCATGATACAAAACAACAATTTCATAGTAGCATAATAAGATAAATAAACATCAAAATCTAACTAAAGCAACTAAAATATACATGATACGAAAAACTAATGCCTCCTTTTATGTTGATGTGGAATCACATCAGTGTCTGGAGCAAAATGCTGAGGTGCTCATAGTGGCTTGGTATGTAGATGGCGCTGCTCCTGATCACTAACTTCTTGCTGAGTAACTAGGGGATCTCCCAAGGAAGAAGGTACAAATTGAGGTGTGAAGGCAATGTCAAACTCTGCTGTGAAGTGGCTCTGAGAGGGAGCAAGATCAGAATAGAATGACAGTTGTGGCGCCCCAAGATCTAACTTGGAAGAATTATTCTTTTAATCCATTAAACCATCAATAAGCAAAGCTATCTATAGTCATCAATAAGTATTAAACAGTCTAACAAAAATTCTATAATTTAAATCATCATGAAAATATTTCTATTCATTCTCAAAAGTTATTTACAATACTCAAGATTTACATAATAATCACGATTCCATCCAGTCCTTAGTACAAAAGAATAACTATAACAAAAAGGAATAAAAACCTGAAGAACTCAGATCAACCTCACACTCCAGCTCCCTTGCCTTGACCTGAAAATATTAACCACATATAATGAGCTTCAAAAAGCCCAGCACGTCACCAAAAACCTACAACTGAAATCAAAGCACGGTACTGAAATAATATGCATGTCAATCAGTCAAATCAATAGCAGTCACTTCCACATGATCATTGAATCTATGCAGATACGAAAATCAGTAATTAATGCATAATCAATAAAATCCACGGTCATCGGTAGAAGAATCGGTAAACAGTAGAAAAATCTGAAATCAGTACATACGTCAATTCCATCATATCTTAAACATCAGTCAAATCCATAGATAAAATCGTCGTATTAGTAATATCAATCAAATCAATATCGTATCAATGGAATCAATTAAATCATTGAATAAAAATATCATCTCTGGTCAATAATATCAATCGGTATGAAATCATATAAAACAATCAAATCAATACATCATAAGAACAGTTGAAATCAAATCAATACAGTAAAAGCATATTCTATATCACGTGCTCGGTGTATCACATGTAGCAGATCAATAGTCGGTGTATCAATGAATCAATGGTATCAATAAATCTACAGTATCGATGAATCAATAATATCGGTGTCCATAGTATTAATGAATCAATGCAATATCAATATCTATATCAGTATCTATATTCAGTGATATGTACAGTATGCAATATCAATAAAATCATGCAGTAATAATAAACCTGTAAATCTGTCAGTAAATCCATTCATCAATAATCAATTCAATATAAATAAATCTATCAATAAATTCGTACTGTAATTAATATAAGTAAGACTACTGTACTGGAATGCATGTGTAAAGTATTATTCGTATGATTTCTTTTTAGATTTATTAATTACTGTACGAATTTATTGATATTGATGGATTTATTTAATTAATATAGTTCATACGTACTAACCATACAAATTTTCACAATTTTCTTCAGTTCGTCCCATACTATGGTCAGTTCGTACAGACTAACTGCAATAAAAAAATAAAATTCTGAGGGGTTTTACAACGGCCCAGCATCATATGGATCTGCAGTCGGAACGAGTGGACTAAATACCTGAGTATCTGCCTCGTCAAAATAATGAGCATCATCAATGTATATCTCTTGTCGCAATCTTTGGCACATATCTCTAACAATATTCACGTCCACCTGCAAAGGTGTCGCCTCAGTAACTCCAAAGTATGGTTGCAATCTCCTCTCCATGCTCACAAAGAAATCTCGCTGCAAGGATAAGTAATTCAGCTGACCTTTATCATATAATTAAATTTAAATAACTTAAACTTACCATATGACGTTCAGTTGGTGATCTTGGATAGTATGTACTCAGATGATTCACTGGGGCCTTTAGCATGTATAGTGTTACCCAAGAATGAAACCATGCTAAGTACTACTTCACTTTATAATAATAGTCCAACCCTGGAATCTCTCCAGTAACAATGTATGCTCTCCTTCTCTCCTATAGTGCAATGCTTGCCTGTGATACAATGCCCAATCTGTATCTGCCTTACCACGTCCATTAACTCTGACAAAACTAAGATCCATTAGCATGATATCGGTGGATGGGTAATATCCAAACTATCATAGTACTCGATTAGGGAGATGTCACTCAACCCTTTTCCAACTAATCAAAGGAACTCTAGACATCCAAGTGTCCTGACCTGAAGTACATATCTCTTGAACTTGTGCACGAATCTTTATAATGTATGGTTCCCATATTACATGTATCATTATATATATAATAATTTAATCTTCATAATATCTAACTAATATAAATAAAATGTACCAATATAATTGTACTTAACATTCCTTACTCTCAAGTAAGCCATGAAGCTCATCCATGTATGTCATAAAATTCCCTACAGGTACCTCCCTAAGTCGTTTCTCATTCCATCTATTTGACATGTATTAATATTTTAGCAATAGTATTAAAATTATGTAAAATAAATATAATAAAATACCTTATTCCAACGCTCAGACCATCGAGCTGAACAAGAAATGGGATATGAAGCTGAGTTCTTCCAACATGTAGATGCTCCCAAGCCCATATCTGTAATAAGTGGATGCACCCTGCTATGTTCTCTCATTTTGGTCTAGTTGCTTCAGACAATTCTCTATACAAATGAGCTAGAACTGCACCTCCAAGTGAGTATGTCTGAATTTTTAGGAAGATATTTTTCATGCCTCCTAACGTTTGCTCACACTTGCATGCAAATGACATATGCATGGCATGCTTGATATGCCACTCTAGGCACAATTCACTGTGAATTTTTATCGGTTCGAAGCTACAACGACATACTCTATATTATTTATAATAGACCAACCATGTAATGTGAACTGAAGATCCTCCATCAGCTCTATTGGGATTAAAAATTCTTCCTTAACTTGACTACCAACGTATTCCCTGTCATTTGCAACATCCTCATCCCACTCACGAGTTGTTGCATATGCCTTCACAAACTCACAGTTTACAGTTACACCTTATGCAGTGCTGACATTCATGTAACAATAATGTTGAACCACGCTATGGATCTCTTAATTCATATCAACATTCACTTCATCCAAATGATATTGTGCGTCATCATCACCATCATCAGAACCTGGATGGCTTGATCCACTACTCATTGTTTCGTAACCATCATCAATATTGACTGATGGACCCTCAGACATTCCTGGAATGTCACGGCAAAAACTTCTTTGCCGTTCACTTCATTATATAAATCATATTTTGTTAACAAGAGGAAATTCCTCAGACAATAATAGTTTATGTAATACTGTTTTAATTAAAAAAAAATAATTCATTTAAGTATATATAATTTTGGAAAATATTTAATTATTTTTGGGAATATTGAATTTCCCAAAGATAATTAATTGAAGTTTTAAAAGATATCAATTTTAATTTTGAAAAATTAAATCTGAGTTACTAAATCTCCTACGAGCGCAAGCCCTCGTAGTTAATTACATCGTAGGAAAATTAGAAATTTTCCTACGAAAACTCTCGATTAAAATAGCGATATGAATTTTATTTAGATTTCCAAAGATTGATATCAAAGGAGAGAAATGATATGAATTTTCAAATGGGATTGGTTCAAGATTGAACACTTATTTTTGAAATCAAGGGAAGAGAAGTTGGGGATGTTTTGAGATTCTGAATTACTTCAGAAACATCCCAATCTATCCTAAGTGTTGGGTTTATATTTGATTGAAAGAAATTTTTAGTTTGAATGGTCAATTTTATTAGAAAGTGGGATTCAAATCCCAGAAGTTGAGGTCTTATGGCCCGAGCCAGCCTCAGAACCTAAGTCTAAATTGGGCACTCGAAATTAGTACCCCGAACCTAGCTAGTGCAATGCGGATCTGGTCTTACCCCGGCCTGGATTGGGGAGCCAGCTAAACCACCTAAACGATTTCAAAATATGAGTCCGGTCTTTTTGTAGAGTGGTAGGGACGTTTATTAGAAAAGTTTGAAGAGTTGGGGCCGACATCTAGAGCGGATCCTAATTGACCCCTTAACTTATGTTGGGTTTGATGCTTAA
>NW_021554071.1:1012551-1130089 GCF_001605985.2 Dendrobium catenatum
ATTACGAATGTTTGAAGTTTTGGCTAGATTTGACCTAGGTTTTGACCAAAAGTTGACTTTTGAAATATTACAAATTTCTGGAATTTAATATTTTAATAAATATTAGACATTTTATATGAGTTGAATGCAATTGAGTTTGGTAATTTGGATTTTTCTGATATTAGTTATGAATATTTGAAGTTTGAAGTATTTAATGATTTTAAATGGTTTAATTAAAGGCCTTTTTGTGATTTTGCTCCAAATGATATCCCAACTCCTTGAATCATCTCCAAAGGTCAGGAATGACCTAAGGGGAGATTCCCAAGTGTTTGAGAAATTTTTGGAATTTTTAATTATTATTAATTAATTATATTAATTAAATATTCAATTTTGCTTAAAATTAATTTAAAGTTTAATTTGCTGTCAAATAATTTTGGTTTTAATTTTCATTGGTTAAGGGTTTAATTATGGTCAATTAGAGGGGTTAAACATAATTTTAGGGTTTAACTTTGATTTATTACATTTTCCGGAAGCTTTAATGCATTTTCTGAAAGATTTAATGGCTTAATTAAGGCTTAAACTTAGGAAATTTGATTAAGGGGCTTAATGACCTCTAAAACCAGTGAAAATTTTTCTAGTGGCTGTACATGTCGCTAAGTTCAAGTGTTTGAAGTTTCAAGTGAAAAAGGAATGTATCCTAATTATTGGAACTATTCTAAGTTCTCTAAGCACATGTCCTTAATTATTGTCCTTAATGACACTAAGTTTAATAGGTCCAAATCAAGGTTTTAACTAACCCTCAAACTTAACATATAAGCAAACACACACACCCTTGGACTAATCATGACATAAGCACATAGAAACAATCAAATCCTAAAGCTAGGAGAGCCTAGACTAAGTGTATGTGTGTGCACAACCTAAGCATGCAAATATTGATAATAATTAAGATAACAAAATTTTGATTAGTGAATGATTAGAATATAATCACTCACTAATAATTCCCCAAAATTTCTATTCAATCAAGCCTAATCTATGTTTAAGGTTTCAAAAGGATCTCTCAAGTATATTAAAGATTTAATATGTATAATTTTAAAATAGATTTCAAAATATATATATTTATAAATATAAACCTATATACATAAGGATATAGATTTTAAAATAAGATAATTAAAAATATGATTAAGATATACATTTTAAACTTGTGAGATCCACTGACTTTCAAAGAAATTTAAAAGTATATTTTTTTTTATTTTCAAAATATTTAATATAATATTTAATATAATATTATATAAATATTAAAGATAATTATATAATTCAAATTAATCAAAATAAATTGAATTTCAAACTTTGAAAATAGTTTTAAAATACAATTATCAATTTTTTGGAAATTTTGATATTATATTTGAATTTTTATGATTTAAATCAAATTTATTTGAAATTTTTGAAGTTTTAAGTTAATTAAGGTATTTTAAATCAATTTATAATTAATTAATAATAATAATAATAAAATCAAATAACAATTAAAATAATCTAATAGTTTATATATTAAATTACTTAAAATATAAAGAATATTTTAAAGCACTTTTATTTTTAAATCAAAGGCTCTGAAAAACGGAGCAGTTTGATATATTATATGGATTTTTTGGATTTGTATTTTATTTACTATGATTTTTTAAAGATTTCTGTTAATTAAATTATGTTAAAGTTAATTTAAAACCTTTTAATTAAAACGGCAGCTGTCATTGGGACAGATGGCACACTCTGGTTCGCGGGATCAAAACGCGCGGCGGCGACGAGACTGGCGGCGGTCAGACACGTGGTAGCTGCTGGTTAATCGACGCGGTTTCACTTAAACCAGTCAGCAGTACCGCGGGACCGTTGGATTCACCCTGATCTAAATCGACGGCGGGGATTAGATCCCGTCGTCTGATCTCAGTCAAGAAGGATCGGACGGCGGGTGATTAATCCCGTGGTAAGGAGCTGACGGTCCAGATTCCGTCAGACGGTCGATCAAGCGTGCGAGCGCATACACGGTCGGATCAGACCGCGGAAAGGCTTATGCTGGACCGTTGATCAAGTGATCAACGGTTAATAAAAACGCTCGCCCGAGCCTGGCCGTGAAAACACCCTAGAACTCGTTTTTTGGCTTTTTCTCCCGATCCGGTCAATCAAATCGTTTAAAATTTTAAACCTAGATAGCCTAGGTGAACAGAAATAATGGGGAGATATTTTTACTACCTATAGCGCATCAAAACGAAATCTATTTAACTCAAGTGTCCTAAGCTAGGTTTAGAGTTTCACCTCGATTTAATGGACGGTTTGACCCGCTAAATGATTTTTTGCATTTGTAGACTGTCCACGCTCCTTTTTGTAGAAGACACCTCGGATTGAAAGCTCCTGGATCGAGTGCTATAGTTCCTCGAACGGATTTGGGATAGGTTCGCCGGGAAGCTTGCCGGAAAGGGACTTGACCGGCGGGATTTGAGTGGGGATGTGTTGAGGAGTCTCTGGGGAGCTCAATAGAACAGATACTTTGGCTTTAGAGGTTGAAAAAGTGGAGAGAGAGGATTCAAGTGAGAATCCCGGCTCAAAACCTTCATTTGCCCTATTCACTCATTCCCTGATCAAATCAAGGGCTGAGATTCATAGGAGGAGCTCCCAGATGCTCTCCACCTGTCCAGGGAGTGGTTGGGAGCAGATGGAACCAAGGACAAGAGGACATCTTATGTGGAAAGTGTCCCTTGTCCTCTAATGAGCATGTGGAATTGATCCTAGCTGTTTGATAATGATCTAGTGGCTATGATGGGCTCAAAGAAGGTTCTAGATATTAACTAAACTGCTGGATTGATTTGGATTAGAGTGGGATCAAGTTTAAAAAGGTTTTTTTGACCAAATTTGACCACTCCAAAGACCATGTTGACTGTTTGACCAGTCAATATGCCACATGGGCATATGAGTTGGCATATGGAGATGCCTTGGGTGCTGGAGTGATGATTTGGAGGGAGCCTAAATGGGTTGGAGTAACTTGAGTCAAGCCATTTGGGCAATTAGAGGTTTGTTGACCAAACATTGACTGGTCAACTAACCATTTTGACTGTTGTCGTCCAATACTTACTGCATAATACCAAGGCCTGACTCTCGATAGCACAACTTTCGATATCTTAATATTAATCATTTTAAGCACAAATTATAGTTAAATGACTTATTATTTTTAAATTATTTTTAATATTATACTTATTCAATTTTTATATAATTCTTTAAATATAAAAATTATAATAACGTGTCCAACCCATGTCCATGTCCTATATTTTTAATAATTGATGTGTCCCGTATTCGTGTCACCGTGTCCGTGTCTGTGCATCATAGCAATGAACCAGTCCAATTAGGTAATTAAATCAATTTCATGCTGGTCTCCATTTTATAGGACCACTCGATCCACAATTTAAATTAATAATCACCATTAATTTTAAGTCTAAGAACAGATTTTACATAGTTAAAATATATTTACAAAACACCTAATCCTATCCCTCAAAATCCCATGCTCTCTTCTGCAATGCAGCTCTGTCACCATCTAGCATTTTCTGGTAATTCTTCACTCAACCTTTGGCACATATTTCCATTATTACATCATTATTACGTCATTTAAAATATTTTTTAAATAATTTTAATATTTATTAATTTATTCAGTTCAACCCTGTAACCCTGTTCATAACATCCATCAAATTTACACAGGTAGAAATCTCAGTTCTTACAGTAATAAATATCAATACAACAGGTTTTGAATCTATCAGATTAGGAAGCCTTTAACGCAATAACAGCCAAACAATTTTTAGCATCTTATCTAGTCAATGTGTAAACAAGACAAAAGAGCGAAGTTGCCAACAAAAAAAACAAAAAACAAAAAAAAAGAGTAAACAGTAACAAGAGCACAAACTTTACAGTGTCGAAAACATAGAGTCATGTAGTGAATGTCTCAGAAAAATCCAGCTGAGGTCCCCTCATCTCCATTCTCTTCACGGATGAACATAAATCCAGAGAAAACATCCATGTGAAGCTTATTCTTTCATGGTGAACAGAAATCACTTATTGTGGTGGTTGATATTTGTCACAAAGCTTATGATATATGGTAAATAAAGACAAGAAGACAGTATAAAGAAGAAATCTAAACAGCTAGAACAGCTCATATGATCAGGAGTTGAGGCTCATGATAAGATATGAACTATTACTATTAAGTAAGACCCTTTAAATAAAATAAAAAAAACTGCATCTGATGCTTTCTGGTTGCTAGAATAATTCTGCAGCATCATGTGCTCCCCTCAAGTTTAAGGTGAAATTATTCTGTGCGGATACAGATGCCGTCCGGAGGCGAATCAAAACATGCCACGTCACTTTTTGTTGTGTACTGGGTGACGTGACGCCTTCTAATTTTTCTCTGGACGGTCCGGTGTCCGCACAGAATAATGACTGTTTGTGGAAGACAGGTCAGACAGAGATGAGCACTAAAATTTTACCCGAAACAAGAAGAATAAAAAATTACCTTCGAATGTGAAATAAGACGGAGAGTTAGTATAAAAAAGAGAGATCATTAATGCAGAGGTGTAGAGTAGTGTAAGCATACTCAGTGAGTTTGAGCTCAGACATGCATTACAAGTAGGATCTTAATTGGAAAACTGATGCGAAACCAGGCTATAAATGCATTTTGAGGTGCTGGCGACTCCATAAATTGGTAGGTGGAGAAGATGGTACAGTAGAATCACGAAGGAAGGGAAATTCATTTTTGAATTGATTGATACTTAAGACGTTCAAATGGAGAGTCTAGGGATGGCATTTTTACTGCTTCTTAAAACAGCTTTTATGTACAAAAAAATTATTTTTTTACTATAAAGCTACTTTAAGAAACAGTAAGAAAGTCGTCCCAAACGAAATCTAACTATCTAATAATCACTAATTATCTATTAACCCAACCCAAATTACCCATAAAATTATTAGTACTAACATACTCCTATTAAAAACCTTCATATCACTCTTTCTTCATAACCTCATAGTTCATAGTTATCTCAAATCTGAATCTCAAATAGGTCAAATGAATATTAATTGGCTACATAAGTGGGTTTGTAGTCTGGTACAAATATGATGGGAAATAAAGTTTTAATATACAAAACTTTTCTGTTTTAGGTTTGAAACTAGGGAAGCAAATAAAATAAAATAAAGTTATTAACCTCACATTACAAATCTTTCACAAATATACAATCTAGTCACATTTAGGCTTCGTTTGGGACGTCTTTCTTCTTGATTTCTAAAACAGCTTTCTAGTATAAAATTTTTTTGAATTTGAAATTTTTGTACTAGAAAGCCATTTTAAAAAGCAGGACGAAAGTTGTCCCAAACCAAGCCTTAATTTGTTGGCTATTGTCTTACATGCATTCTATTTGCAGTGAACCAGGAAACCCTTAAAAGACACCATTTTTATTAGTTAAACAAAGCTTCATCAACAGATTAATGGAAGCAAAAGAGAACAGAACTGGATTCCTTCTCTACCTTCTAAACCTTCACATTGCATTCACTTGAAAGAGGAGATTCATACAAGCACAGGTCCTATCACAAAAATCTAATAAATGTTACAAAAACATTAATACAATCTCATACCTCAAGAGGCTTACTTCAATTTTTCTTCATTGCTTGAGAGCATCCACAATATTTCTCATCGAAGGCCTTCTCTCAGGATTAGTCTGAACACAAGCTAAAGCAATCTTAAGTACAGCAATAATCGCATCGTCCTCATCAGGCTCACGAGCGAGAAATGGATCAAGAACGTCAGCGAGGGGCTTCTTCTCTTCGATGCAGAACTGAATCCACTGAACTAAATCCATTTCTGAGGTCTCAAGTAGGACTATTGGAGATCTACCAGAAATCAGTTCAAGTAATATGACACCATAAGAGTAAACATCCCATTTCTGGGATGGTTTCAGGATTTTCAAAGCTTCAGGAGCTTGGTAGCAAGATGAAGAGTTCACAAGTGGGCTTGCAGAGATGTCATAATTCTCTTTGTTATGCTTCTCAGCTGTGATTCTATTTAATTGCAGTAATGGTAATGAACCAGAAATGTTAACCAGGCGGCCAAGTCCAAAGTCTGAGATATAGGGTTCCATGTTTTGACCAAGTAGTATGTTGTTAGATCTGAGGTCTCCATGGACAAACTTCTTTGGATTGAAATCATGCAGGAAAGCCAAGCCCTTGGCGATTCCCCGAATGATTTTTAGCCTTATTTCCCAGGTGAGTGGCTGCCAAGCCATAGGACTTCTCCCTGAAATCATATGAATGTAACAAATAGATATCAGATTAACAATGAGTCAATGACTGGAGCAAGTAGGACAGGTAAAAAGTGATATTAAAAAATAATGCAAAATTTTTCATGAAACTTTGAGAAATTTCTAAAACTTAGGCTTCGTTTGGGATGGCTTTCTTACAGCTTCTTAAAGCAGCTTTCAAGTATAAAAATTTTATGATGCAATAAAAAAGCAGTCCCAAACAAAGCCTTAAGCTAATAGAAATTGAACATGAAAATTTTATGATGCAAATAAGCATGTAATTACCCTCTTTAGTTAGATTTACTAGTTACTTTATATATAGCATTACATATCTTGCTGACTTTAAAAGTTAAACTAAACATTACTCCAAATACATACATTCCATTTAATCCAACCTAAAACGAGTAAATTATACAAGATACTCTAAAGCAACCTATAAAATTCAACAAAGCTAAAGAACAACCAAGTCAAAAGGAGACATACCATGAATTGCCGTAGAAAGCTTTCCATTTGGTATATAATCATATATTAGCAATTTCTCCTCAACCGACCAATAATAAGCTCTTAAACCAACAATATTAGGATGCTTGACCTTCCCAATAGCCTCCACCTCAGTCTTAAACTCACTATACCTCTGCAATCCTCCTTCTCCCAATCTTCGAACAGCCAGGGTCAAGCCATCATCTAATGCAACCTTGTATACAATTCCAATCCCACTCTTCCCAAGAACAAAGGCCGAGGCCTTCAAGAGCTCATCCAAACTGAAACTCACCTGAGGATCCAATGGCACAAGATCAAGATGTTCTACATTCTCAGATATTGTCTCAGATTCATCCTTCCTAAAGCAAATGCATTCCTTCTTTGCCTTAGAAATTTTGTCAGAATTGACAGAACTTGGTTTCTTTTTTGAAGTCATTGCCCTCCTATAGCAATAGAAGAACACCAATGCAATCAAACAAATCCCAACCAGATCACTCACCACTATTGCAACTATCTGGCTCCAGGTTAACCCACTGCTTCTATTACCATTTCCTCTTGAATTATAGCTCATTTCAGTAGGGGGAGATGCATTGATTTCCCTGGGCAAAAAAGGGTCACTTGAAGGTAAGCCAGAAGAGCATGGGTTCTTCAATGGAGGGCCACAAAGGCCAGGATTTCCAATAAAAGCCGTTGGTCCTCTATTTTCCAGCGCACCATTCTGTGGTATTGGACCACTTAGATTGTTGTATGTGAGGTCTATATAAACTTTCTCAGGAAGACGACCGAGGCTCTCTGGAATCAACCCAGAAAACAGATTGTGGGAGAAATCAGCAGTTCCTTGGAGATTTGAGAGATTTCCAATGTCTCCAGGTATCGAGCCATTGAATTTATTATAAGAAAGGTCTAGTTCTTCTAGGGCAGGCAAGCTGCTTCCAAAGCCAAGGGGGAGGAAATTGGTGAAATTGTTGTGATTCAAATCAAGAACCTTTAACCTTTTGCAGTTTGACAATGAATTGGGCAAAGAACCAAAGAAAGAATTCTGGGAAAGGTCTAAAACCTGAAGGTAGGACAAAGCACCAATCTCAGAAGGAAGAGATCCAGATAAGGAATTACCAAAAAGCACCAAGCTTTGAAGTCCTCGAGCAGAGAAAAGCTCGGGAGGGAGAAATCCAAAGATCCTGTTATTCCTTAAATTGATATGTCTGAGAGATTGAAGGGAGCCAAGTGAAGGGTGGATATAACCTAACAGGTTTTTCTTAGGAATGCTCAAGGAGACAACTTCTCCATCCCTGCAGGTGACACCACTCCAAGAACATGGGTCCTGAGAAGAGGAGTTCCAGTTAGCCATGGAACCTTCAGGGTCTTGTGAAATGGATCCCTTAAAAGTAAGGAGAGAAACGCCTTCGGCATTGAGGCCAGAAACCGAAGCAAGAAAAAAGGGGCCGAACATTAGAAGCAGGAGAAGGAGAGAAGATGGAAAAGCCATAGAAGATGTGTTGGGTCTCCTGTCGGAGGAAAAGAAGTGGCTTTGTGAGCTAAAGGCGTGCTCTTCTGGCTTGAAAGTGAGGGGAAATGGAAGCAAGAGAAGGATATGAGCAATTTTTCTCTTTTCCTTGTGTGTATGAAGCTCACTTATCTGTACTGTGGGGAAAGCTGCAAGTAGAACGCAGAAGCCGGATATGGAAGATCTGCAAGTTGCGGTGAGTTCGAATATGGTGCGTTCAAGTAGTTGGAGGGAGCAGTACAGAATGAGGATTTCGCTTTCCCTTGTGGAGGAAGTCTGTGACTCGCACATATTCCAAAGTAGAGGAAGTTAGTGAAAGGGTAGTGCGATCACAGCTTGGAATTAATTGAAACATAATTTTTAGGCTATTTGTTTAGTTTAAAAATGAATGCAATTAAAAAATTGTAAATAAATATAATGTACCGAAAATATTATTTAGTGGGATTGCGTATATTATAGGGAGATTATTTTTTTAAGGTTTGATTTAAAATAAAATTAATTTAGGGGTTATTTGACTTACTTTAAAAGTAATGCATAGCAAAAAATATATGTAGTAAAAAAAATTTGGTGTTTTATTGAAGAAAGAAGATATATAATGTAAAAAATCCGTAAATTCTTTTTTTACTTCCTAGTTTATTTTTTATGTAGTATAAACTTGTTCAATTTTAATCAAATTTCTTTTCCATCTCAAGTCAACTGCAATGTCACCACCCACCACCATCTACTGATGAGAGTGCCCCGCCCACTGACACCCTCCACCAACTTCGGCTTCCTGCCAACCACCGTCATCCACTACCACCATCTGTCTTCACCTTCTACCATAGAATGTCAATGTCGACCAACGCCCATCGTCGTCACCGCTCACTTCAAGCCAAACCAAAAAATAACAATAACTTCCATCATTCCTTTTGCATGCATCTAAACAACTTTGAACATTTCAAATACACTACATTCCCTTTATACCACTAGTAGTTAGGGATGTAAAAATGAGTTAATGGGTTGGGTTCGAGTTCGACCCAAAAATTGACCTGACCTGAATCCAATCAACCCAAAATCGACCCATTTAATAAACAGATCAAAATGGTGGACTGTTGTAATCTAGCTCGAGCTTATGTTTTGATAATTACAAATATTATTGGAGTTTACTTAGTTGCTCTTACTTGTTATCATTGCATATCTTTTCTGTGTGTACTAATATTTTAGGTACATCATACACCAAGCACCATCAAAGAATTAGAGCTCAAGATTGGTTAGTATAAGATTGATTTCTTAAAAAGCTAATATTTTTATCTTTCTTGAGTCAATGTATTATTATTGAGACAATGTATTATAAAAGGTGTTGTTGACCTTGTTTTTCTCCAAACTCTATGTCAAAGGAGTTAACTTGGTCAAACTGACCAAGCCAGATCCCAAGATCATCTCCATTGTGTTCATTGGGTCAAACCCAGTTTGTGGAGCCCATACCCAAGCACTGGGTCAACATGGTTGACCATGTCAACATGTGTCAACCCAAATTGACCAAAATGTTTTCTTTTGATTTCAAATCTAATTCAGAGCTTCTCAAGCTCAATTCTCACCTCCCCTGGATTCAATGGGTCAGACCCAACCCATTAGACTCGAACCTGTGCCCTAGGTCAACCTTATTGACCAGGTCAACCTAGGTTAACCCATTAAGCCCTATTAGGTCAATTTATGTTCAATTGAATTTCAAGTATCCCTTGGATGCAAACCTCCATCCTTTTTGACCTAATTGGCTAGGTTGACCAAGTCAAACCTTGACTTGGTCAAACTAAGCCATAATTATGTCAAATTGACATCTTATAGCCAATTTAACCACTTTTTAATGGCTTTAATGGTTTCCTAAAGAGTTTTCATTGAAATCACAACCAAGGTCGATGGTTTTCCCTCCTAATCATGTCTTGATTCAATCTAAGTCGTCCACTAATACTATAGTGCTATAAATAGGGAAAATTAGGGTGTTCAATGGACCTTTTGTAATTTTCTCCTTCCCTAAGCTCTCCCAAGCTGCAAGAGTTTGTGTGAGAGCTCTCCCACCTTCCTCCACCTTCCACAAGTCAAATCTGATTGGTCAAAGCTGCCGGCGGCGAGTTCTTCAACTACCAGAGGGCTTAAAGCTTCCAAAGCATTTTCCCGTCGATCGAGGACATTTCAAGGCTCGAAGTCAACTAGGAAAATATTCATGGACAATCTACAAGCTCAACCTTACAAAGATCTTCTGAATCCATTCATTGGATTGAGGTAAAAGCTCAACCCTAGGTTAGAACACTTAGATCTAATTAGCATTTTGAAAAGTGATTATTAGGCCGCAAAAATCATTCCCCAAGAACTTCATTCATGTTTACAATGTATGTTTAATATCTCAAGTCATTTGATCGAGCTATTTGGGAGAATGAAGCGATTATCGCTTTAGGGTTTCAGTTCGGGCTTCTGCATGCACAGGATGGATCTTCGACTGTTGAATCCGCGATTAACAATCCAGATCTCGTCGTATGACTCGCCGAATCTGTCCCACGGTCCTATGATTTGTTTAATCAGGTTGTCATGCTCGATCAGAGCCATCTGCTCGAAACAACGAAGAATCAAATGGTTACCATAACTCGCTGACGTGATTAAGTTAACTGCACCACGGACAATCATGTTGTAATCAGCGACAATGATTGCACGGTGGCGCAATCATTTTCGATGATTAGAAATCGCATCTGCGGTTTGAGCCAGCGAACCAAAAAAGCACCATGTGGCCCACTCATTCGCCGTCGCTATTTTATTTAATTTAAATTAGTTTTAATTATTTTAAAAATATATTTTGTTTTAAATAATTACTATAAATTATTTTTAAATTTAAAATATTAGTATCAATATCAAATTTGGTAGATAAAAATATTTGCTATAATTTAAAAATATAATTAGTTTAGGGAAATATAATGTTATGATGTTATTGTTATATAATTAGGTTATTATATAATGATTATTTATTTAGAATTATATAAAATTAGTTATTAAATTTATTATTTCAATATATAGTGAAATTAATATTAATAATAGATTATAAATTTATTTAATATTGCTCAGAAAATAACTTTTTAAGATTATAAATTATAGTTTTTGATGTATTATTATATTTAACATTTTTCTTTATTACTGTTGATGTATTAAACTTAGTTTTTAATATGCTTTTCATTACTTGGGAAAGGATTTATTAATTATCTATTGCACTTTTATATAAAATTTTATTAGTTTATTAAATATTAATTATTTTGAGGTATTGTTTTCTCTTTTTAATAATCCTAAGCAATAATATATTAGGAAATTAGTATTAAATATATTAGTATTATTATTATGATCTCAAAATTATTATTTTAATTTAAGATTAATATTGTTTATTTTATTTTAAAGTAAGAAATAGCTTATATTCTTAATTTATTCATGATATTTGAGAGTAATTTAATATCGAAACATGTCTACTTATTTTAATTAATTGAATAATTTAAATAAGCAAGTACCTTATAAATTAGTTATTATAATATAATATATAGATATATAATATATTATATATATATACTATCATTATACTAGTATATATATATATAATATCATTTTGAATATGATTTTTAAAACTAGACAAATTATTACTTTTTTATTATTAATTTAATCAAATATCTGCCTCAAGTTTAAACTATTTTCATTAGCTAATTTTTATAACGGATTTGATTAATAATTATCTTAATTAAAATTAATTTAAATTTTTTCAAATTTATTAAATAAATACTTTTCTTATTAAGCTCTATTTTAAATGAGAAGAAGTATTTTGTTATTAATAAATATATTAATTATTGATTTCCTTATTTTAAAACTTTTTCCTTAGTTACTCATGATTACTTTATATTTATTACTATTAATTAATTTTAAGATTTAATCTTTTTATACATTACAATATTTTTTTATATAATTATTTTAATTCATTAAATTCTTAATTTACTTTTGTTTGAAATCGATCTTATTCATTCACACATCATAATATACTTTAAAGTATTTTGAAAATATCCTTTTATCATTATCATTTGAAATTCATAAGTATGGTAAATATTAATTGGATTCAAATGTGTATAATTTAATAAAACAAATAAATTCTTTTACTAATGTAAATAGCTCTTTGTAGCACATATAAACAATCTATTCTCTGACATTAATTTCTAAGCCTGATCGTTATTATGCCCCTTAACTACTTAACATAATACTTAAATAATTATTATAATAATTATTTTGAAATTACAAGCTATTTTCAATTCTCTTTTGAGCCTTGCTTGGGTGACCTGTGGATCTCGCTTATAGTTAGGTATTCCTATTAATTAAAATATATTTAATTATTTTATTTTCAAAAAAAATTATATTTACAGGTATTTTAAATATTTTAAAATTATATTTATTTTAAATCCTTAATTTTGGAAGATCAGCTAATTAAAATTTTGAATATAAATTATGCACATGGATAGCATTCATGGGAGGGGGGGGGGAGATTAGTGGGTGATATTATTCTAATCATTTACTAATCACATTATAAAACATGCTTACTTACTTGATTTATCATCTTTTGCAGGTGTAGGACACACGAGTACTTAGTTTAGGTCCTGTTAGATCTAAGGACTTGGTGTGCTTACTATTTGCATACATTTTCTCATGTTATCTTAAGGGTTAGTCTCAAACACTTGATTTAAACCTACATAATATAGTGACACCTTAAAGATAATAATTCATGACCCATCTAGCGAACTTAAAAAAATTCTAGGAGCTAGGGTAGAACCCTGATTGATATGAAACTCTAAATATTTAAACTTAGTGACATCTTAAACCTCCCAGAATTTTCTATGAATTTTTAGGATCCTTTAAACCCCTTAATTAAAAAATCTTAATTTACTCGTTAATTAGGCACCGATAACTTTAGAAAATTTTAATAAATTCATTTCAACTCAAAAAATTTCTCATAATACCTCAAACTCTTTAGATTTTAATGCTTAACATTATATAATTAAGACCTGTTAATTAGAATTTAATTTGAGCCTTAATTTAACTTTAATTAAGAATCACATTTTTGCCTTAATTAAATAATTAAAAATCATTAAAAATTCTAAATTTTCTCCAAATACTAGGGAACCCTTCCTTATGTCTTTTCTAACTTGGGGGTGATTCCAATCAGTTTGGAGCTAATTTGGATCAAAACCCCTAAAATGCCCTTTTATTAAACAATTTTAATATTTCTTTAATTACCCAAAACTTTTAAAATTTATAATTTTGCCTAGAAAAGTTCAAATCTAGAAAACTCAAAGCCTAATTACTTCCCTTAAGGCCTAATATTTAACTAAAATATTAGAATACACAAACCTAGTCTATTTCTAATAGTGACCTTTTTGGACCCCCTTAGTCTAGCGTATAGGAGGACCCCGGACCTTCCAAAATTGGCTAATATAAGTTAAACTTCAAATATCATAATACTAAGCATTAAAAATGGATTGACAAACTAAATTAATTAAAATAAACCATAATTCATTAATATTAAAAATTTAATTAAAGATTCCTTTTCAGACCTTCAACAAACTTAAACTAATTATCATATATATGACCTATCCAAAGCCACGCAAGTCTATTACATACACATAGAATTATTTGCTAGGGCACCACTTTTAATTTTAGGATTAGGATCGGTGCTTTATTTTCTTTTATGTTCTCTGTAATGTGATGAGATTGTGTATGACATGAGTGCTGATTAATTGTTCTGATGTGTTTTGATAATTACTGTGATGTCTTATTTTATTACTATAATTTTTTTCTTTGCTATGATGTGAGCATTAGATTGTCCATGGGCTAGGGCCACTTTTTATACTAATACAGCTTTATACATGCGGACACGCTCATGTAGAGCTAAAATAAAGGGGGCATTCATAATTAAAGCTTCAATACTAATAATATTTTCTGCATATGCTCCAGAGACTGCTTAGCCTCCTTAAATTAAAAGAGCGTGGCCAAGCGAATTTTCTTTTCTGCACTATTATTAATTGCTTGTGATGTGATATATTAATTTGCTTGGGATAATTTTTATTAAGATAATCATGTAGGAGTCCAGGTCTAAATTTTTTTTTTCAAATATAATCTAATTTGTAATAAGTATCAAGTTATAAAAGTCTTTAAAAAGTGAGGCATTGCAAACACTCGGTACCCAAAGAGAATAAGAAAGGCCCCCTCTCTTGAAATTTCTTAGTCATTTGGATACTCCCTTGGAGGATGAATCATACGGAGCCCGAAGAAGACGATTCAAAGGGAGATGATCCGAAGAAGGACTATCCACTCGAAGGCGAAGACTTGAAGATGAAATACTTGGCTTTTAAGTCTTGCGTCATTCATTAGTATTAGAATCCAAGATGTTGTCGGTGGGGCCTGACCACCATTACTTTTCTGCAGACCTTAAGTTGTATTTATATGGCACTTGCCATGGACTTCCCTACTTTTCTATATTGTGATTATTTATATTAATGTGTTTATATTGTGTGCTAATTAGAACTTACTTGCTTTTTATATGTTTCTTTCTTATATGTGCTTGGCCTATTTTCATTAAGCTCCTTAGGATAAAAATATTTTTTACTCATAATTAATAATTAAAATTTTAAGAATTAAATAATTTAGAAATTTAACGACCTAGGGAACTACCAAAATCATCCGGGATTGCATGGATATCAATGCATCTTTTCTCTCCTTCTAATAAGACACCTCCCTACCTGCGGGTAGAGTCCGAATAATTTGACCTATGAGGATGAAGTGTCAGATCTGGGGAGGCACAGTCTTTTCTAAAAATAATTTTCTATAAGTTTATTTTTAAAATCTCAAGATTCATGATTTGGACCTTTTTAACCAACATGCATTGTATTATAAACTAACTGAATTAAAACTTTAATTGCATTAGCTCTAGGAGTATTCACCCTACATAATTCATAAGTCCATAGCCAATTAGGAAATTCTTTAGACATCAGCCATACTTCTAAAACACTAAACTACCTACCTATCTTTCATAAAGACTAGACATCATGGAGTTTAAGCATTTAAGTGGTTAGTTGGCTTTCCTTTTCATGTAGGATATAAGCCCGGGTGCATTAGCTAAGACACGGGTGTTAGTGTTGGATATAATACTAAATCCATCTTAGATCTAGCATTCAAGGCTACTACATTCGGTGTCTCATAGTAGACCTAACTGGTGGGTAAGTTTTTTTTCATCAGGGACTATGAAATCCTGCATATTCACATCGCATGGATGATGCCACTTCCACATTTTCCCTCTATATATTTTGAGTGTATAAGTTTCTCTCTCTTCTCAAATAGCTTAGTCCCTCTGAATGTTGAGATGAACCGTGCATGATGGCTAAGCCACTTGAGCCATTTCTTTCTTTTTGAGTAAGAACTTCCTAGTTTTCCTTTGTGCGCCAATCCTTTGTCTAAGAAGAATAATATCGGATCCTTAATCGAGAGTTTTCTTGGATCCTATGCTCGAGATGTAATTAACCATGGGGCTTGCACCCATGGGAAATGAACAAGACCATTAAATAAACTCCACTCGAGCTGATGTATCGGGTGGGAAAAACTCGTTGTTATGATCAGGTCGTATATATTACTACCTATCAGGATGCACTAGCGAGAGCCGCTATCCTCAATGATTAGTCGTATGTGAGATCTAATCGACCCTTCCATTGGCCCGTTTGCGAGGAGTGCGGAGGCATGTGATCGTGTCTATCCCTCGGGGTGGTGCGGTAGTAAATCCTATGCACTCTGCAGCCGATGGTGTCCTTTCGGAGGTCCACAAGTGTATGTTAGCTTAACAACTGTACATACATAGGTAGATGGAGTATATATTAAATATTTTATTTTATTTTGTAAAGTATACTAAATTATTTTTATTTATAACTAATCGTATAGTACGAACACCTCATGATCAGGTATAACTAGAAACCCCATCGTTGAAACTAACTTACCTAAATTAGGATAATTTAAAATTTAAAATTTGAACTATTCGTACTATAAGAATTATTTCGTATTGTATAGTATATTGATTTTTTTGCCTAATTAGGTATTTTACTTAAGGAATCAAATTAAATTAATCAAATCTAATTAAATCAATGATCGTATGGTACAATCATAGATCATAGGTACGACTCACCCAAGGAGTCTCTGAATGATATTTGGTTCATCCAATATGATCCAACAATCTTACCGCATGAATAACCTGATAACTCTCTAGACGAAGTTTATTCATTCAGTATAATTTGATGTTTAATTTGAAAGGATTGTACTGCATGATTTGTAATAGTATTGAATGATCCTTGATGGAGTAAACTAATCATATTATATGATTCTCATATCATAATGTATAAATTGTTGCAGTAGAATTGAAAATTAGGGTTTCATTGGAGCATACTATATAAACATCTCTTATTTTATTTAGAGAGGTCTTTGATAGTCATTGGGTTATGTCTTTTATAAGAAAGCGTTGAAGAGAGAGTGTTGAGCTAGGAAGAGAAAGGGTGAAATTTGTGAGAAAAGGAGAATATCCTTGTGGGATTCAAGGGAGTGTGAGAGGGCATTTTCACACGGTTGCTTCGATAAACTTGCACCTGAGTTCCTCCATGCATCAAAGTTTATCTTGAGGGAAGATTTAGCAAGAAAGCCCCTTTAGCGACAAAGGACACAACTACTTTGTCGCACCATTGGTGAAAGGGATTTGATTACTCCATAGCACCGGGTTGGCGGAAGAGATTCCTGTAAGGGCTTCAATTCTAATATCTTCATAGAATATAGAAGGTTTAACATCCTATGTCTAGGCATATCAATATTCCATTTGAATAGTCTTATTTATTCAAATATTTATCCACTGAGATAATATATCACACTAGATATTAATTACATACATGATCATTGTATGCATTAAATTAAGAATGCGGGATATTAAATATCCATAATTTTATTCAAGACACAAGAGTCTATATTTGTACTTTTAATATATTCACAATATTAGCTCAAAACTCAGATATTAGCCATACATGATAAAGATATAAACTAAACTCATATTTATTTCTTACATAAAAGAGAAGATACATTAGAAAATGTAAAGTAAAATATCACTGAAATAAAGTTGAGCATTGCGACACTTGACTGTACGATCTGGTGCTATGACGTTGTGATGATGGGCGCTCTATTGCTCAAATTTTTTTAGAAACGGGTGTTGCGGTGCTGATTTCTGATGGTACAACGCTATGAATTTAAATGATGTGTCACTGACCTTGGCTCTATTTGGGCGCTAAATTTATTTTCATTTTATGAGGCTCCGGTGCTGCAATTTTTTGATTTAGCATCGAGGTGTTGTAGACACAGTGTTGCTGGTTCAACACTTATGAATTTGTCTCCTTTTTCTTAAACATTTCCTGCACAACATCAGCAAAAATGTCATATTTTTATTGATTTTTATGATAATAAACTAGTATGAAATTTACCCTTAATAAATTCCTCCCAACTTAAATTATTGATTGTCCTCAAGTACTGGTGTAATCACCCATTGATTAGTTCCTAGCCCAAATAAAAAATTGTAATTTAAAATTATTAGAATGTAAGAATATAATTCACTTTTTAGATGTAATTTGGAATTACCAAAATTTGAAAATAATTTGAATAATCATAAATAATTAGCCTAATCAATCATCCTTGCTATTGCTTGAATTTAGCTTATCTCTTATAAGTGTATGTACAAGTTTTAACTTCCGATTTAGATATGAATAATATATCATTTGGAGATTAATTGTACTTGTAGTTAAATTAAAAGTTCATTAGCGCACCATCATATGTATTAGTTCACTTACTTTGTCCTATTTGATTTAGATATTATGATGCTTTTTAGAATTGAGTTCAACATATACTATTTTTTGAATGCACTTATCATTATTTTTTTTTTTCAAATTCCTATTTTAATTTTTCATGTTTTTCACTTTTTCATGCTTGTAATGCATATTAATAATTTTGAATATCAGTTTTGTCTTTATTCATCAAGCAATCCTAAATAAATTAATGTAAGGATTTAAAAGGATTGTTAATTTCATAGTTAGACTTATAAAGATCTTCATAAATTTAATCTATATACTTCATCAATAGTAAGTATTTAGGTGTATAACTTTTAAGTTCAAAATAAGATAATGACTTGGATATATTTTCTTAGTTAAAGTGATTAAAGTCCCGTTTTGTAGTCATGAATATTCTAGCACATAACAATACTAATGATTATCATATATGACATTATTACTAAATATAACTATTTTTTTAATTTTTTTTATCAAAATTTGCACTGTTCATGCAATATTATTCTAATGTCTTGTTCAATTAAAATAATAATGCAAATTTTAAATTAAATTTTAATATATACATCTAAGTATTTGCTGAATAATTTCATCATGCAAACATCTTTAATAAAACATAATTTTTGAATTCAAATGTTATATAAAATTCTATGCAATGATATGAAATAAACTAATAAATGAACAGCTAAGTAATGAATAAAAAAGTATTTTAATAAATATTTGTGCTTGATTCTTCACATTTAAGACAAAAATTGACTTAGAATATTTGAACTAATCTTTTTATAGTAATGAGTTTCAAATGAAAAAAAAATATTTTATATGCCCCCTAATATCGGAAATTTGATAAATATTTATATTGTTTAGTTTGTTTAGGAAATATCAAAAGTTCTTTTTGGACCAAGTTACTTCCATTTTTTTGTCACAGACTGCTCATTAAAACTTGCTTTAAAAAAAAATTCAAATTCATATTATAATGGCTTGTTGCGGTTGGTGGTGGTGGAGACGGGTGGCTGAGGTCGGTGGTGATGGTGGTTAGCGATTGTGGTTGTCAACGGTGGGTGGCGACGGCTTGTAGCAGGTGGTTGGTGGGCCGATTGTGAGTGGTTGTGGTCGGCGGCGTGGGTGTCGGGTTGTGGGCGGTGGTAGAGGCCAGCGACTGGTGGAAACAATGGTCTCAAAAGATAGGTGGCGCCAATCGGCAGGTGGTGGCGACGATCAAGCGAGCTTACTTGCTGTGCAAACTATCATCGCTCAAAATTAGGTGAGTCTAATTTACCTCAAAAATAAACTAAAATAGCTTATACTACAAACTAGGGGTGTCAATTCGGGTCAGCGGGTCGGGCGAACCCGGAATTGACTCGACACTGTTCGGGTCAACCCGAACCCGACCCGTTTTTAAAAATGGGTCAGGTTGCCAGACCCAAACCCGACCCGATTCGGGTCCGGTTCAACCCGACCCGACACGAATGATCCGAAGTTGACCGAAGATTGCTAATTTTTGGGTCAAAATCGGGTCAATTTCGATTTTCGGGTAAAAAACGGGTCAATCTCGGATTTTCGTGTCAAATATGAGTTTTCGTGTCACTTTAAGGCCAATTTCGAGTCAATTTCGGGTTGCTGGGTTAACCCGAACCCGACCCGTTTCGGGTTCGGGTTGACCTAAACCCGGATTTTTCCGGGTTGTGTTTCGGGTCGTGTAAAAAATTGACACCCCTACTACAAACAACAACACCAAGCCTTTATCCTCTTATGTGGGGTCGGTTACATAAATCCTTTTTTTTTGTCATGTTAATAGTCAAATTCTCATTTAAATCTAATAAAGAAATACCATTTCTAATGCTTTCTATCCAAGTCTTTTTAAGCATGTCTCTATCTTTCATAACTTAAGTCAAATCTAATACACCTACTTCCTAACTGGGTCATCAAAATGCCACCATTTTATATGACCAAGTCATCTAAGATGACTATCTATAATCTTATCTTCCACTGGAACTACTCCAACCTTTTCACGTATATACTCATTTCGTATTATATCTCTAAGAATAAAGTTACTTATCCACCTAGCATCCTCATCTCTACAACACTTAAACTTATACTACATTGATTTTATTTTACTTTTGAATTCTTTTTTCATTTAATTAAACATTAATATTTTAAATTTTTACATTTAAAATATTTTACTTCAACTTTACTTCCAACTAAATTGCCCTTATTGATTTTACCTTTTCCCTACATTTATTGAATTTCAGAAGGGACCTTTCACTAAAAAAAAAAACTAAAAAGTGAGCGAAGCCAAAGCAAAGCACATGCCGCTTTTGCCAGCTATCTTCAATTATCACCTTTTGATACCAAACGGGAATTTTTCATGGTGTGGGGACAGTTAAAGTGAATGGATTTGCAAATATACCTTTCATGTTGTGGGGGCAGTAAAGGCCAATGCATATGCAAATATACTTTTTCATAAGAGTAAGACATGACACAAGAATCTAACTCTAATTCCAATCAAAAATTTCGGATTGGACCCAACCCAATTTTGAAATGGGTCGGATTCGTGTTCTCGGATTTGACCCGTTTGAAAAAACGGGTTGGGTTCAGGTTGACCAGTCGGGTTCAGGTTGACCCGTTTGGGTCGGGTCCGGATTTTTGATTTGTTTACATAATTGGGTTGGGTTAGGATCGACCCGTTTAAATCCGTGTCAGTTTCGAGTTTGAGTTGAACCCGACCTAAAACCCGGTTTTGACACCCCTACATAAGAGTGTAAGTGTACCTTAAAAAGAAAGGTTTAATTTTAAGAATAAAAATGATAATTAGTCTCATTCAAATTTATACATAAATTGAACTTTTATGGTTTTTTTTTTAAGAACTAATGCTTTAGGGGATATTTTTTTATGCAAATGGCTTGGTATAATTATAAAATTGTTGTGAGAAATAATCTTTTTTAATTACTATGGATATTATAAATATATTCCTTAAAAAAGTTTGGACAATAATTTTTTTAGAGGTAACATAGTGAATGAGTCTAGTCAACTCAAGCTCGAGTCACCCTTGACTTGAGCTTGAGCTGATTAATTAATAAAGTTTAAGCTCGAGCTCAAGCTTTATTATATGAGTTTAAGTCCATTCATGAGCCGACTCATTTATTATGAAAGAGATAAAATGATTATGATTTGAGCAATTATTATAATACATTTGCTAAAAAATGATAAATAGTAAAAAATAATATAAAATTACTTAAAAAGAAAATGAAATATAATTTTTAAATATTTTAATAATTTTGTACTTAAAATCCTAAATGCTATTATATTTTAAATGCATTTTATATTATTATTTTCTAAACGAGTCAGTCAGTGAGGTAAGAAGTCAAATCGAGGATCGCTCAAGCTTAGCTCGTTAACTCACTGAGCTCAGCTCACAAGTCATTCATCGAGTCAAGCCCGAGCCCAGCCACGAGTCGGCTTGACTCACTTACACCTCTACTTAGGGGTACCATATTATAATATATTTAGTTATAAAAAATAGCTTCCTTCCTAAAAATCTCAAATAATAGCAAGAAAGTAGAAACTAAACAGAACTCTGACTGTGTTCTGAAAATTCAGCCTTAAATATGCCCTACATTTTTTTTTCTTTTTTGAAAAAATTAGATAACTGATATATTGTTGATTGTGTGCCGGATTTTCGTACAATGCTAAGACGATAAATTTTATATTTCGAATAATGTTTGAATGTAAAATTACAAACTCTACCGCCGCGTATATTCTAGCCCGCGACAATTGTAGTTATCACATTTTAATAAATTTGATTATACAAAGGAACTTCTCATTATAAAAATAAAATAAAATAATGAAAAATAATCATTAAATATAACTATATATGAGAGAGCTCGAATGTGCAGCGTATTGATTAAAAAATATTTTAAAAATTATGATGAACCTGATTCGAATGCTCATCCTACCTAAAACTATACCAATGAGAATACTTTTACAAATAAATTAATGAAAAATATACCTCAAATAGGCCCTAAGTTGAGCATCAGATTCTCATAGATGGAGAGACATCTTACCAAACGCAAATCGCAATAAAATAATAACTTCATTAGTGATAAAATTATAAAATATATGAAATAATACAAAAGCACAATTTGGTCAATGCTCTCTCTCTCTCTCTCTCTCTCTCTCTCTCTCTCTCTCTCTCTCTCTCTCTCTCTCTCTCTCGCTCTCTATTATGAAATGGTAAATAATAATTTGTATTTTAATAATATTATAAGTTCATCACTCAATTTTTATTTTTTATTTTGTACTTTTTTGCATGTGATTGAATAAAGCACTCAATCATTACATCATTATCTACCAAAATTTAAAGGATAAACTATTAGGTGCGGAGTCCAGACGTAGAGATACTTGGAGTGGAAACGTAGATATTCATTTGGATTTATTTTTTACTTTATATATTTAATGCGTCTGCAGAACTTTAAGCCAAGCACAGTCAAAGCGCAGTAAAAAAGAGCAGTGAAAGCGCAGATAAAACGCAAGAAAATCACACAAAAAAGTATAATCAAAGCGCACTCCACGTGTCACATTTTAAGTGGATGTCCGGACGTACAAATACGTCTATTTTGAACACCATATTTGGAAGTTATCAATGCAATATAAATTGACCTAAAATTGATTTAAAATTTATTAAATTTATTTTGAGATTATTATTATAAATAAATGATATAAATTGTAATAGTATTAAAATGAATTTAATAATTGATAACTCTATTTTGATATAATTTGTAGCAAGATATTACGAAATAATTTTATTTAAAAAATTGAACCATCATTTTAATGATATATTTCCATCAAGATCATACTAAAATTATCAGACTTTATATTTGATAAAAAAATTTTAAGAATTTATTGTTTTATCTTAAAAATATTTAAGAATGTCTTAATTTTGTTTTTTAATGTTTTATGAAAAAAATAAAAAATTTTAATTGGGCATAATATCTTAAATTTTCATACAATATTTTGGCATATGTTTTTCCAAATTTTCTAGCAAAATTTTACATAGAAATTTGGAATTATTATTGGTGCTATTTAATTTAACTAGTAAATATATTAAAAAATCTTATCTAACTTAACTAAAGGTTTGTTTGGGACGGGTTCAGCCTTTTATAAAGGTGATTGTGAAATTATTATGGAAAAATAGCTTTTTTGAAAGCTGATGTAAAAACAGTTTTCTAGTATAAAACTTGAATTTATTAGAATTAGTGAAAAAATATTAATCAAATAGAAATTGTAGGTGAAATTGTCCCAAATAAAACCCATATAACTGGCCAAATTAACTTAAAATAAAATTCATATAAAAATATTTAATATAAATTATATTAGAATGAATTTAAAAATTATTAAATTTATTCTGATTTAATTTTAATGACAGATTTATGTTTAGAATAAATCATTGCTGTTTAGTCACTTTCTAATCAAAAGAAAAAAGCTCAATCAAAAGCGAAAGCTCTCTAAAGTCATGCAATCATTCACGGATGATTACCGCTAGAAAGCATCGTCGCCGTTGATCACGGCCTTGTGGGGCCGGCGCCTCCATTCCCGCCGGATTAATTATTATTTTTGAAACTTTATTCTTGCGTTTATTTATAAGAATTGTGCTATGTAATTCTTTCCTACCAAAACAATCATAAATTAGACGCCATGCGTACGCGCATAATAGGTTTGGACATCCAATAAAAACATGCCACATCAGCCGCACTTTGGACTGCGCTTTAGGTATGCTTTGATTGCGCTTTTGACGCGCTTAATTTAAAATAATATTTTATTAATACCCGGACATATTTCCGTGTCCGACGACCGAATGTAATAATTTGCCCCTATTAGGACACTTCACATTACTGAAATTTTGAGAAAGTCGCTCATAAACTTAAGCTATTTCATGAGTTCTAAGTAAAAATTCCAATTTTTTAATTAGGTACAAATAATTTTGATATCAATGATCTATTTTGGATGACTATAATTTTTTTTATTAGTGTAATTATAAAACTATTATGAGAAAAATAATTTTTTTGGAAGATAAAAAAAGTTTTTTTGGTTTATTTTTTTTTTAAGCACCGAGAAATCAAATAAAACTGTGATTAAAATCTAAAAAGTAAAATAATAAGAAAGTTGAATGAGCACGGGGAACCCTTCTCAGTTCCACCACATCTCATAATTGAAATGTGGTTTAATAGCTTACGCTAGTATGAACATGAATTTTTCACATGTGTCAATTTTCATTTGATTTGTTGGATCCCATCTGGCTAGAATCAAAGTAGTTTGGATAAGGCCAGTCTAACTTAAGTTTTTATGATGCATGACAAGTGCAACTATCCAATTATCATATCTTTGATCAAAGCAAATAATAGGTAAATTGTGTTAAGATTTTATTTGAAATTATTTAATATTAGTCGTGTTGTAATACGACTAAAAAGTTCAATACAAATGAAGTCAATTATATCATGTCATTAATACTATCTCATTTTGCTATTTCATCAAAGTCTAAGGCTTCATTTGCAACGATTTTTTATTACTTCTTAAAATAGCTTTTTAGAAAGTCATCTTAAATGAAACCTAAGTTAAAACATTCATGACTAATCATTTTTTGAAAATTCTATAGTATCATTTTTTGTTATACTCTTCCAAATTTAGCAATTTAACCAAAAGCTATCACAATCTAGCCATTTGTCTTTCTTTTATCTTATCACACCAATTTTTTTATATCATAGCCCATAACAAATCTTGCCTTTTTCCTAGCATCATAGGCTATTCATAGAATACTTACACTTATTATATCTTTTCATAAAACTTTACCTTAAGCTCCATACAAACCAACCATTTAAAAGCTAGCCTAAACCCCACAAGCCCTTGGTAAGTCTCATACACCCTTAGATCTTTATCTTTCAAAATCTTCTAAGCCCCAAATCATTTTCATTAGGTTTCCTTAAATCATCTCACACTAAATAAAATTATTCTCCTTAACCCTTAACTCTAGAGTCCAGCCACCATACATTGTACATCATGCCATATTTATTATTTCAAGATTAGTTGTTGGATTAATAGTTCATGTCTCATAGATTGTCAGAAGATTTATGATCCCTATTGTTAATTAACAATATCTAACGCCATGATAAGAATATGTGCCCTCAAGTTATTTTAACTGTGAATAAAAATGATTAAAGTTTACTCCTATGACCTCCCTTACTAATGTATAAAGAGGCCTTTTGGTCACTACTTAAGTCTAACATTTACAATATTTTAGCTTTATATGTCATTTATACATGCTAAAAATCTCCTTACATTTATTGTAGTTCATGCGAACATCATAATGACACTACCTTTGCTTAATATATGTTATATATAACACTGTAAGTCTAAGCTATATTCAAATACCATAATTCTCCTTGTTTATAGTTGAGGACCAGTTGGGCTTAATAAAGCTATATTGAGATATGAATCCCCCATATATTACCTTATTGAGAAATTCAATTTTAATGAGTTTGTCTTAATTTTCTCAAATTGTTGCTCGTTCGTCGAAGGGGGTTGCAATGGTGTCCATTTATTGCTTCTTATAGCCACAAGATTATTTCTTACATATTCTGATATTGATTTTTATGTTGTTTTGCATCACTAGAGAATTATCTTTCAATTATTAAAGAAAAAGTGTTGCATCCGAGGATGATTATGATATAAAAAGCTATGTCGATCCAACTTCCTAAAGCAATCCAAGTCTTTTTAGCTCGATACAAATTGATTTGTCTAAACAAGTTTGAAGTAATTGTCACCATATGATTAAATATCTTAATATATGTGACAATCCTTAGATTAAAACTATATTGTAGACGATTACTTTTCATGATTTTATTATTTAATTAGAAGAAGGATTGAAACAATCATTTACATTCTCCACATCCTTCTTGAAAGTGACATGTTGCTTCAGTCAACCAAACATGAATACCCATATGGTACATTAATGAGTGGTCATTTTCAGATGCTAACAAGGCAATGCTATCATATTATATTTATCAGGTATCAACTTTTCTTAATCATCTTTATAGATACCAAAGCAAGATTGATTTTTCCTATAAAATTGCAACCTTCAGTTTACTTTCATATTATAATTTATAATATGATAAAGATTGTTAAATAATTGAACTAAATGATATTAGGTTGATCAAGGATGTTAACATGTTGATTGGATTCTTCCCACTCACCTAAGTACTAGTTTGACCATCAAATATCTTCTTATGACCCTAACCAATGGATGAGATATTGATTCTCTTAATTTCATTATTTTTCACACTGAATATAGTAATTTCAAGTAGTATGACTTGGATATTGAAATTTATATATTAATTATAAAATATAATGGAGTAATAAGAACAATAGTTCAATAGTTTCATAGTATTAAAGATAAAATTTCAACTCTCCATCATATATTTACTAATACACCTCACTTTCATTACAAATAACAAAAAGCATAGTTTTATTGAATGGTGGTCATATTTTGATTTAAATATTGATTGGATCATAAAAGGTCTTAGTCATTGATATGTTACCATAAAATTCAGCTAATTAAGCAAGAATTTTTGCTCAACCATTTGACCTCCATTTCAACAAACCTATAATTAGAATATGCATCTCAATCGAAAGAATCTAACGATCCCAAAAAAATCAACTTATTCTAAAGTTATTAACACTTAAATGCTTGAAAATTATCAAATTTAAGGGGATAATCAAGCGATGTTCGAATTGAGAGTTAGGGATTTTGACAAATATAATAAAAATGTCGAAATCTAAAATTTCTAAATATACATTCATTTCATACTTTGAGGTGGATATTGAGTGGAGTGAGTTCTAGAATTTGAAAAATCCTTAAACTCTAGCCACCGATCAACATCAATGATCATTGCTAATGAACGTCATATTCACTTAAAGTTCGTTACCACTGATGATTGCCTGTGTTTGCATACTTGATCCCATCCAGCCTTTATCAATGGATATCGATGTCTACAATCATCTAATCATCATCATCATTTGTCAATCGACACTGATATCCACAATCAACTGATTTATTATCAATTGACTTTCATGACTATCACACCTTATTGTTCCTTTATCATTTTTCACTTTTATCACCTAAGACTATGCAAATAATTTAGACTTTATAATCTCACATTTTCAAGAAATTATTCCGTGCGGATTACGAACGGGAAGAACCGTTCGAACTGTGAGTGTACATATTCATACATAGTGTGCTTTAAATTTTGTACATAGTTTGTTTCAAATTTTTGTAAATACTGTTTGTACATTGTGTGTACAATCACAATCCGAATGATTATTCCCATCCAGACTAATTTCTCCTCCTTTTGAAGTTAGAAGGAATGATGAATTTTTATAATATTTATTATTATTATTTTCATTTGTTCATGCTGCCTGCCATTATTTCTTTATGGGCTGTGCACTAGGAGCACCTTTTGGGCTTCAAAAAAAAAAAAAAAAAAAAAAAAAAAAAAACCAATCCAAAAAAAAAAAAAAAAAAAAAACACATTCCCGGTCTATAAACCAAAATTTAGCAGGCTGCGACTGGGCCCTTACTCGTCTCGCTCACTGTAGATCGAAATCAAACCTCTTTACTGAGAGAGAGAGAGACAGACAGACAGACAGAGATGGGGAATCATCTCGCCGGCTTCGGCTTCTGGAACAAGGAACCTCCGCCGCCGATGGTTTTGGTGCCACCCATCTTCGATTTTCCCCCTCTCACTGCCCGCACAAGGTCTGGATGCTTACTCTGTCTCCTATGAACAATCGCAAACACAAAATCTTTGTCGTTGCTCTGGACCTGTTCCTATGAAAAACCTGAGCTGTTTCGCAATACCCTCCCTTCTGCTCTTGTTTTTCGTGAACAAGGAACTAACGAGGATTATTTACAATGCTGTAATTTTTCTGTCATTGCCATTGTGCTTTGCTTGGATTTCTGTTGCAAACGATTTTTTATACTTTTTTTTAGTAGATTTGTACTATTAAATTGCTAGGAACATGTCTGTGGAAGTTTTGCTATTGTCATGTGGAAATGAGGTGGTAGAAATTGTTATATGATGGAACAGGATGCTGGTTCCAGCTTATGACTTGCTATTTGGGAAGCTCGCACTGCGATGCCTGTTTGAGGACTATTTTGAAAAGACAAGGCAGTTGAACACTATGATTATGCTGAAGCCATTGGAAGATCCTCATGTGGATTTGGTTGCGACGGTATCCTTAGTTTCAATTTTCCTCCCCTAATTTTTTTAAGACAACTTTATTTCATTCTATTTACATATCTAACTTTTAAAACATTACTGTTTCATTCCTACTACCAATATACAATTTTAATATCAAATATGACACTCTTATATTTCATTCATACAGCCATTCCACCTTATAAACTTTAATATTCCTTACACCTATATTTGATGTATGAGTGATAGAATGGAATATTAAAGTTTTTGATGCTAGATATATAAATAACATGAAATAAAGTGGTATTTATGTAAATCCCCATTATTTTCAATAATTTCGACTTCCAATTCTCAGTGCTTATTTTTTGATCAATATTTGATTTTCTTTGTTGTTAAATGATGTGTGCCAGAACTTAATCTCTTTCAAGTTCCAGGTTGCAAGCCTTAATATGTTTAGGTATCTGGTTCCTTAGATCGGAAAACTGGTGAGAATGTTGTGGGGAATGCCTTATTTCGCTGGCAAAGGTTATATTGATTACTATCTCTGCTAGTATTCAAGTTTTTATGAGTTAATATCTGAATTTGTTTTTTCATATGTTATAATTTTTAGGGATTTAGATGACCCGCACACTTTCATGGATATTTTCATATCTACCAATGATCCGTAAGAATCTGATTCTTATGAGATATGTTGCATTCACTATTTATTTTAATATGTTTATCAAATTTTTTTCTTGTAAAACTTGGTGAGCTAATTCTTTGTCAATCTTCCCATGTTTTGGTTAGCATTTTACGCTTGAGGTCATGTGCATACTATCCAAAATTTGGATTTGGGGCTTTTGGTATATTTCCAATGCTATCAGCGAACAGGTATGATTCTTTTGCCAATTGGAAGTTACCTCATGAATTCATTCCCATTTGTTCTTTGACTGCATGTACAGGTTACAGCCGGAAGATTATGGTGTCATGGGCTTGAGATATGGATCTGAAAAACTTTCTTTTGGTGCTATGTTCATGCCGTTTCCTGGTGTGTGTCTTTCACAATTTAGTTTGATATCATGGCCTTGTATGCTGTACCCTTATATACATATAATTCTTTTCATTTATAATGATATAACCCTTTAGAAATAATTGTTTGGCAGGGGAGCAAAAGATTTTTAACCTACATATTTTAGTGTACATTTAATTAACTTATGTCAAGTGTGTTGAGCTATGATTTAATGACTTAATTTTCTCCTATGAAATAATTGTATGATATTGAAGTATATTTTTTTTCAAGCTATTTGCACAAATTTTATGTAGAGAAATCAATGTTTTTTATTTTAAGTGCTGAAAGGTGAATATGTTTTCTCTTTGTAAAGGTTGTAATGTTATACATGGTTGAAAAACTTAGTAACTTAAGTCAAGATTGTAAATTATGAATTGACTTTGGAGTCCTAGGGGTTGTCTGGTTCACTGACTTTAACTCATTATTTCACATTAAATGTGCGACTATAACCACTCTCTTGTGCATCTCATTAGTCTATATGAGTTCTTCAAACAGTTATTACTCCTGAAATGAGTGTCTATGCACAATTGAAAGTCACGAACCACTAACACACTTAAATAGAGGTACACAAATGGAACTCGCCCACTCTTGGACCTTGCTATGCCATTGTGAAAGACCTTAATGATCATCGAGCCAAAAATTGCACTGGGAGCTTTGATACAACTTGTTGGATGGTGGAAGACCACTAACCTTAGTTGGATCACATGTATTTTTTTTGTGTCACCATCCGGTTAAATATCTCATGTTAATAGGTAGGGGCCATCATTATCATAGAAGCAACTCCACTTATGATTTTACATGAGATGCTGGACTATTCTGATACGGGAGAGGGTAGGTGGGACTAGCAGGGATGGATAGGGCAAGGAATTTGGTCCTCCTTGTGGGGCCCATTAAACCTAAGATTACATATGTGAGAAGAGGAATTTAGTAAGGGATTAATTAGGAAGGGTTTCCTAATTGAAATTCAAATTAGAGAGTGAAATATATTAGGAAAGGGGGAGGGCTAATTTAGGAGAGAAATAGGAGAAGCTTATTTACGGTTGAGTTTAGGGTTTATTTTGATTTATGCATAATTTGATTTGAGAGTGCTGTAGTTTTCTTTTTGTGAGGGATCCTAACGGCGTATAGGATTTGGGAGAGAAGGTCCTTCTCTCGAAAGAGGACCATTGTATCTTGTTTTGTTCGTATTTAAATTTTTATCAATAATAATCTATTTTTTGTTGAATCTCTTGGAGTTTGTTGATGTTTTTGATACGAAGACGCATCAAATTGGAATCAGAGCCGTGTTCTAGACAAAAATCGCCGTCGGACCATCGCCCGACCACTGACCGCCGCCGGACTTCAGCTCGACCACTATCGGCCCACTGCCTGGCAGCGGAGCGACTTCAGCCCGACCACTGTCGGACCACTGCCCGGCCACCGACAGCCGACCGTCGACTGTCGCTGAACTTCAGCCCGACCATCGTCGGACCACTACCTGGCCGTCGATTGTCGCCGGAGTTCCAACCCGCCGCCGATCGCCTTCGGACTTCAGCTTGACTTTCATCGAATCACCGCCGACCACCTCCTGACGTCCACCTAGCAGCTGAGCGTTGTCGGATTTCCGCCCGACCTTTGTCGGATTATTCCCCATCAACTGAACTTTTGCTCGGATGCTATCAGACTTCCGCTTGACTGTCGCCAGACCTTTGCCTAACACTGTAAACTACTGTAATTTGACTGCTCCTAAGTCAAGAGACGGGTCAACATTTGTAATTCACTCAAATTTAGTGGAATCTTTTCATCTTGGCGAGGCCCCGTGATTTTTCCCTCTTTGGGCTTTCCACATAAAAAGATTGGGTATTTTACTTCTCTCTTTCTATTTGTGTGTTGGATATTTATGCATTGCTAAGACGAAAAATTTACTCACTCTACCACTGCGAATATTCTAGCCCGCAACAAAGATAATTATTACTTATTAATTACAAAGAGTAATACACAATTTAATAACCAAAAATTGTATAGCATTTAACCAAAAGTCCAAAACTTTGCCAGCATTATACACTAAACTAGTGAACCAAGGCACTCATAAACGCCAAATTGCACTAAAGCACTAAATTATGCATTGAAGAATTATAGAACTACAAACTTACAGGAGCATACCACAAAACTATAGAACTATAGAAAATCAGCACAAAACTAATAGAACTACACAGAATTTAAATAAGAATATGACAGAACTACATAAGCATGAATTCATGACAACAACAATACAATAACAATGCAGCAATCAGCACAACCACATATTTACCATTTCACCATAAAATCTAAACTAGACCCGAAGAGAAGTTTCCAACAACAACTTATAAAGTAATACATGTAATATGAACCAAACCCTAAACCGTGAAAAATTGAAAATAATTAAAAAATATATAGAAAACCCTAATTTCAAAAACTCTTTGATTGTTAAAGAATGTCCGCGAAAACTGGAAGTTGTTATGAAATATGAATCCCAAACCTCCCAGTAACCTCCAAATCCATCAACAAGAAAATAGTAGAAAACCCTAAGTAGACAAAGAGATTAGAGAAACAAACAAATGTAATCTTTGGGCTCGTAAACTTCCCTTGAGATGTTGCCTATATATACTGACAACTACTGTAGAACTAACGAGAGAGCAAGAGGCTAAGGGCAAAGAGGGAAAAAGACGAAGTTGAGAAGAGCAAGATAAAGAACTCGAACAAAGTTGACATAATGATTGAACGAGAGAAGAAAATGGATGCCTGGATGGCCAAACGAAAACTGATAAGGCGTTTACTTAAAACCTAAATCTCAAAAGTGCTGATTTTCGAGTCACTTTCGGGTTTCTAGGTCAACTCGAACTCGACCCGATTTTTGAAATTGATCGGCTTGTTGAACCCAAACCCGACCCACTTGACAAACTGGTTGACCCAAACCCGAAATTTTTCTGGTCAAGTTTCGGGTTGGGTCAAGTCTTGACTCCATAGTTATCGGGATGTGTAACTAACCATTAGGGCTTGCGCCTATAGAAAATCAAACATCAGATCATAAAGTCATTGCAAAGTGATGACAAAATCTCTTGGTAGTATCTTATCTAAAAACTCAATCTATCTTATGAAAATTTATCTCGAAATTTAATTTGTTAAAACTATCTCTGTCAACAAAAGTGTTGCAGAGAGGCCGGAGTGTGAATTTTTGAAGCCATAGTGGGAAATGGATAACACCAGGAGCATCGAGTAGTAGTGGGGATAGGAAGCAAGAGACATCATTTGGTAGTAGCGAGGGGAAACTAGTCGTAGAAAACAAGGTGCATTCATACAACAACTCTTATCATAAAAATAACTCTAACTTCAGATGTTGTGACTGTGAATTTGATGTAGGCAAGGGGGGTCAAAACATTTTGGATTTTTAATTTTGTGAGTTTTCTTTATCAGCTCATAAATGCTTTTCTTCTACTTAATTCAGCTCATAAATTATCTTTAATTAGGTTCATTCCCCCTAATTTTTTGGAAAAGCTCCAAATTTTTGCAAGCAAAAACTATATCTTCCTAGGAAATAGAAATGACACAAAATTTTCAAAAACTATATAACATTTAAAACAAAAATAACTTCACTTTTATAATATTAGAGGACTTACAAACTTTGACGCTTACAAACGACAAAATAAAGACACCTAAAAGAGCTTGCATTCGTTGAGAAGAAGGATACAGGTGGGGTGGTCACTTGCGGCGAGAAGAAAGAGATTAGAAGTCCAAGACGTAGATAGGATAAGCTCGCAAGCCTTCCCAAGAAGTAGAAGAAGAAGAAGTGGAAAAAGCTCTCAAGCTTTTCCAAAAACCCCCAGGTTTTCATGTCCAAAAATCACATCATAACACTCTTTTTTTCTATACAAAACATCTCCTATATATAGGAGAAAAGGGCAACCAAACGGCCACCAAAAACACTAATTAACCCATTAAATTATGGGAACTAGAAGACCAAAAGTTTAGTCCAGAAACAACACCCAAACAGCTATAAAAAGGTCATAATTAATTCCAGAACAACAGCTGAAAAGGCAGCACAGAAAACTGGGTAAAAGTAGCCACGGGAACGCAACCAGGGAAGAAACCGAAAAGGCACACAGGGGATCAGAATCAACACCCAGCAAAGGGAGGTGAAGCAGTCATGGGACCAGCACCTGGAGGAAACCGAAGGGGCAGCACAGGAGACGGAACATCACCAAGCAAGGGAGAACTAGCCACGGGAAAACAACACCAGGAAGAAAACACAGGGAAGGGGAAAGGAAAAGGCAGCCAAGGGGGGCAAGAACCAAAAATAAATTCCAACTTGTTTTGAGCCCCCCATTGCCTACATCAGAATTCAATGGGCTGAGTCAAAACGTATAGTTATCATAGGCATGCTTTTACACTTGAAATGAACTAGAAAAAAAGGCTAAGAATAAAAAAAAGGGGGCAAGAACCAAAAATAAATTCCAACTTGTTTTGAGCCCCCCATTGCCTACATCAGAATTCAATGGGCTGAGTCAAAACGTATAGTTATCATAGGCATGCTTTTACACTTGAAATGAACTAGAAAAAAAAGGCTAAGAAAAAAAAAAATGAATTGCATTCTCAAAGAACACAAATTTTCAGATTCACACTACCATTTGCACTCATAGGCGCCCTTAATTCAATTTCCTTCGTTGGAAATTAGTACGTTGTAGTGGGATTTATGAGTGTTTAACATTTTGTCAAAAGATCTTTTTGGAGTCCTTGCAAAATAGAAGCTTAGGCTATGAAGACTTGCTCTCTATAATGACAATATATCACTCATTTCTTGATCTATGAAAGCACAGGTGATTGCTGTATTTGACTTGAGTGTTTGTATCCTCGTCATTTTGTTTTTGAGACAGTCCTACCGTAGCATCATTATCGCTCTTACCCTTTTTTGATTGTAGTCTTTAAGCTGTTTTGAGTGCGCTCTTGTAGTTATATTTGTAGATGTAAATTGTTTTGGTTTCTTGTTCGTCCGTGGTTACTAATTGCATACTTTTGTCTCTTGTATCTGGTTAGTATCCAGGGAGACTCCAATCTCTGCTTGGGTGGTTGGAAGAACAGGGAGGTTAAGCCTGGGTGTGAAGTATGATCCCCCAAGTAAGTGTAATAACTCGATCATTTTAGTTGAACACTTGCACATTTGAATCCAACAGCTTAAAGTGAAATATATTGCTTATTTTTTGTTCATATACTTGGGCAAAAACATGCCATTTATTTAAGCTGCATGAGAAACATTAATCATGACGGTTAGGTCTACTATGAGACAACAAGCCTAATCTAATATTTTATAAAGTGGCCGGTCTACTATGAGCACCAAGCCTAATCTGATGATTTCTAAAGCTGCTGAATATTTATGATGAAAAATTATCAAGTGGAAGCTTGGAAAAATTGATCATTCATACCATCATCTGTGTTTCTTATGGGTTTAATTCTTTGGCAGATGGAAGTAGACGTCCTATGAATTTCAAGGATTTGAAGAGCTGGAGTTGTGCAATCGGATATGGATTGGGCTTAGGCAGTCCTTTGAGTCCATCATTTAATTTCTCCCTTGAGCTTGTTAAACAATCACAGGTTTTTTTTTCATAGTTATTTAGTCAGAAAACTTTATTCCAAGGATAGTCATTTCAATTGGTTATTTTGTGTAGTCTACATTAATATGCCTTTTAATTTGTTAAGTATCGCACTTTTTATAGATAATTTTTTTACCAGGATTTGATTTATGACATGCGAAGGTTTTGTGAGTAGCTTGAAGATGAGACTCTTTGAGTTTGTGAATTAATTAATTGATGAAATTCTTTGGGTTTGTAAGATAGATAGATCATTTTTTCAACTAATCTTTAATATTTTCCCGTCTATTTTTTTTTTCGTCTTCATCTATGTCTAATACTTGACCTGATTTAATTGGGGTTTATGAAGTTTGTAATCAATTATTTTTATTTCTTTCATTAGATTCAAGATATATTTTTGTTGAGAGGAATATTCTTTATTCTAATTTAGCGGCTTATATTCTCAATAAGTATTTGTGTTTGTACAATTTCTTGTTCTAAAACAATCTATTTTCTAAGTGACTCTTTTCTCTATTGTCATCGCTTGTGATAATTATATCGTTAATATATATATGATAACAATTAATATTTTACCATCAAGGATGTATTTTATAAAGAGGTTATGACTCTTTGGCTTTATTTATATTCAGTTTTATTCATAGCTTTTGTGAATTTACCAAATTATGCTCTCGGAGATTGTTTAAGGTTTACACAGTCTTTTAAATTTGCATGCTTTGTTCTTTGTGCAAAATCTATAAAATCTAAGTGGTAGATACATCTATACTTCTTTTTCAACATCTCCATGTAAGAAAACATTCTTTTCATATTAATGCATGGATCATCCACAATTAGTTGCAAGAAACTAAGATGCGTATTTTATTCATTTTCACAATATGAGCAAAAATTTCTTGGTAGTTAGTTACGTAGGATCAACTAATTGCTTTGGCTGCTAATCTCGTTTTATACTGTTTTAGGTTTTCATCTGCTCTATATTTTATAGAAAAAAAATTATTTGGAAACTACAATTTTATTTCCTTTTATTAGTCCAAAACCCTCCCAAGTATCTAGAGCCCAAAACACCCAAGAAACTCCAAGAAGAAAACAATACTTGCATGCCCTTCCCTACCCCTTACTTCTCCTATTTAAAGACTTTTCCACCTCCTCAAATCTTTCCTAAAAATAATTTTCAAATAAATTCAAATCCCGTGGACCCCACCCTTAGGCGGTAATTTAATTTGGGCAAGAAAGGAGGAGAAATTGCCTCCTTTGGTATACAAGAGCCGGCCCATGATGGGCTGGCTGAGGCGGTTCCAAAGGAACCGCTGTATCAGATGGATTGATCATTATTACTCGATAATGATTCTAAGTCTTGAGCTTGCTGGAGATTTCGATTGACTTTATTCCTTTTTATCTAGACTTGAAAGGTTATAGTATCTGAATTTTTTAGAATTTGTGATATAGGAATGTCAAGATGTCAGAGGTTTCATCAAACTCATCTTTTAGTTGAGGGTTCTCTCCATAAAGATAAGTTTAATTGAAAAAAAAAAAAACTTTGTTTTTTGTCCAATGTAGCATCTTTTAAATTAAGATTTTTTTGGTAGTAGGATGATAACATTTATATTCTTTTTTAGTGGAGAAATATCCAATAAAAAACATATTTGAGAGCTCCAGGATCAATTTTAACTTTGTATTGTTTGTGGATGTGGACATAGGCAATGCATGCAAAGATTTTTGGAGGAATTTTGAGAGGAAGTTATTTGTGGGGAAGAATTTAGCTAAATTGTTTAGATGACTTTGAAGCCAATCACTCTAAGGGTATTCTTTATTGATTAGATATTTATCAGTTAGGACTACTTTCTAGTATCTTTTTGGCATATTATTTTGGAAGAGAAGAATTTTGATGATTTTTTTGCCATTTTATTTTGTTGGAGAGTCTTAGGATAGGAGGATTGATGAATTATACATTCTTTTAGAAAAAAATGAGAATATATGATTAGAATAATTACGAGCATTATCATCACAAAATTCTTTAATGTTAGCATGGAATTATTTTTTATCATAACAACAAAATTAAAGAGAATAATACTAACATCATATTTTTATTTGATAAGATATACCTATGTCACAAAGTGTAATCATCAATAAAAGTGATAAATCCTATAGCTCCAGAAATGTTGGAGATTTTGTAAGGCCTCTAAATGTTGGAGTGAACAATTAGAAAAGAAGTAGATGATCTAAAATCACTTTTAAGAAAAATAACATAATGGTGTTTGGCAATTTCATAAATCTTAGAATGAAAAATTTCAATATTCATATTAAAAAAAAGAAAAAATATAAATTGTAGGGTTTTGAAAGAGTGGTGTCCCAGCCTATAATATTATTTGCAAATGACTACTATATTGAGGGTAAAAATGAAGGAATATGACAAGTAATTTTTATCTTCGAAAAGAAATAGAGCATCATTCTCTCTAGCTTGCCCAATCATTTTCCTAGTAGTGGTGTTCTGAAATGCGATGCACAATGATTAGTAAAAAGGTTTACCTGGCAGTTGTGTTTTTTAGTGATTTTATGAATTGACAGAAGATTTGTTGTAATATAAGGAGCATGCAGGACATTGTTGAGGGTAAATGTGGAGAATATTGAAGCATTTTCAGCTACAATAGTTTTTTGAACACAATCCACCACTTTTATTTTTTTATTGCTAGGGCAGTGTTTACAAGCTTGCAAATGCTTGCAAGATTGTTCTTGTGGTTAGTGACTCTTGAATCTAGGATTTATGTGTTAGGGGAATTATTTATGGCATTGAAAATATAAAAGTTATAAGTCATATTTTTTTGAATTTGGGAGCATGATTTACATGATTTTTCTAGAAAGTTGAGAAAGTTCTTGAGTTTTTAAATTTATTTTTGATCGAGCCCTTATGATTCCCACAAGGCAGACATACCCTCTTTAGGTAACTTTCTTTGTATCCACAATAAGATTAGGGTTTTTTTGTGGAATTTTCAACATTTTTCTTTTGTGTTCTTTTTTTCTGATAGTAATTGCACTATGGTATGCATTTGGAGAAGGCTTTTGTCTTTCTTTAGAGAAAAAGTTTGCAGCCGTAAGTTCCTTACCTTGGGGCTTGGTGGTTGTTATGGAAGATGTTTCAGAGATTATAACATGTAGCATTATTGTTCTTCTTCCTTCTTCGACTCGTATAAAAGAAAAAAATGTCATTTAGTAATGGTAAAGTTTTTCTGCTTAAGATTTAGACATGAATTTGAATGAAGTCATTGTTGAGTCTTTGAGAATGCCGCATAATATCATCTTAAGGTCTTGATAATAATCAAGTTCAATCCAATAAATCTTCATTCCATTAAAGTACTCAATAACAGGATATTACCCCACTTTTGATTATGTTTGCTTGGCAGCGTCCCAAACTTCCTTTGCGATAGAGAGGAACATCTATGGTCCATTGATTTAGGCAACATGATATTATGCAACCATGCTATAATAATGGAAATTGCTTTATCCCAAACTACAAATTTTGGGTTCTTCAACTATGGAGGAGGATGTATAAGGTGCTAATTATTTTCTTTTTCTTTTAGAAAAGTCTACACAATTTGGGATTACTTCAGATAGTTTTTTCTTGTTTAAATGATATAAGGCTTATACCCTTTGGAGTTCTCCCTTAAATCAATATGAATTTCACTATTCATAATGATTGACTCCTTAGAATGAAAGTCAAAGAAATCAAATATAATGAAGGAAAATACGAATCTCGACAAGAAAGTAAGAGAAAAAATGTTGAAAGAAGAAAACTCTTATCTCACTCCCTAATACCATGTAGAAAAGTAGAAATATTATATTGAATTTTATTGCTTAATTTTGTATAAAGCATTGATGTATATATAAACTTCTCCAAAAGTCTATAATAGAAAAAAAATCAAAGTTATTTGCATAAAAAGAAAATGTCCACAAGAGAGATTAGTGGCTAGAAGAGGAAGAGGTACATGGATTGTAATCTTAAGGTCATAAGAGGATCGGTTGAACAGTTGGAACTCCTAATTTGTGTTCTCAAGGATCCCTTCCAAGAGTGATTGATTTGTTGGTCTCACGTCATTAAATATATACTATTCTCGATGATGAAAGTCACATGTGTTTTGAATTTTGTTCCTAGAAACATTTCTATTGTAGCAGATTTTACAAAAATCACTTTCAACCAATAATGTCAAAACGAGGAGAGAGAAAATGATATAGAGGGAAATTATTGGAGAGAGAAATAACTGACAACAAGCCTCATATTTGAGCAAGGAGATCACCTCTCCCGAATATTTTTTAAATTCTACACTTGATTAAGGACTAAAATACCCGAACAAAAAAGAATAGTTTGCACGTTAGAAAGTAAATTTTTTTGTTTTTTATGTGCGTTAGAACACACATTTATATGCCTCATGGAATAGCCATTTACCAAGAGTCTATATAAATATGAAGACTTGTGGAATAACCTCCTAGAATAGTTGTCGGAACAGCAGTCAGAAATTGGAAATAGCAACATTAAAAATAGCTGCAAGGAGCCACAAGCGGAAGCTCCAGGAAGGGGACCATTAAATAAACTGGAAAACATAAGAAGCCAATCACAGCCACTTTTGGAATTAGCACAAATTTACACCTTAGCATAGGAAAACCCGACCAACCACATCCAACGGAAGTGCCGTTTATCATTGCCACACTTTTTTGAAATGCAAGTATATACTCTTAACTTTTTTTTTTACCACTCAAAATGTAAATTTGAAAATTCAAAATGATTGATGAACACATCTTGTAAACTTTGAGTTTGCCATCACTTCCTGCACAACATTTGAGGAGGCCGAAGAATTCTCAGTAGTTTTAAATGAAAATTCTCAGTCTTTCCTCATCCTTTGTTATGATCTTCATGATAAAATGATTGTGTAGTCTTGTATTTTGCTTTGGAACATTTTAATTTTGTGGAGCTTCTTAAATAATGCAAACTTTGTTTCTTGCAGTTAATCGCATCATTCTATCAGCATGTTGTAGTACAAAGAAGGGTGAGGTCTTCTTCCTTGCATTTTTAAATCATAAAAACACATTTCTGTTGATTTTTCTTGGCATATCATTCTGCTGCTTTTTTATTTTTTTTTAACCATACCAATGTTGCCATATTTCTGATGGACAATTGGATTTTCAGGCAATTCCATGCTCTTTTTTCCAATTAAAATTGGTATTGTTTCTTATATCTTTCAAAGTAGAATATGTAGGGAACAGTGCAAGTGATACTTCTCTAATTAGTACCTAGCTTCAATTGGAAGCATCCAAGTGTAATGTTTTTCTACTTTTCTAGTTCTGATAATCACATGCACTGGTTGTAACTAGTAGTTTAGTCTGGTAATTATGATTTACTGGTTTTGAGATTTAGTTGAATATCATATGGCTGGAAAAATGTTAAATACCTTATCTTTTCCACCCATTTACCATAAAAAGAAAGGATATTGTAATAATTAACTTAAAAATTCCTAAGCACATCTTACACGTAAAACCTGTATCCCTCTTCCTGAGGTTCCAATCTGTGTGATTTTAAGCTGTGAAGGTCTTGGAGATAATTAGCCTGGATGGTCATTATTTAAATAAGGAGGATTCTCTAACTCGGTTCATGTATCTATTGCAGACTGAGTTCTATAATGCGTATAGGTCTAAAATCTTTTTTCATCGACTTCTTTGGATGATGCACATGCTGAGAACTTTTCACACCCGGCTAATTATTATGTTTTTTTTCAAATTTTTTAAAGGCCAAAATATGTAAGGGTCGCATTTTGATTTGTATCATACGAAATCAGATGCATTTACATATTTAATGATTAGTTGTTAGTCTGAGTTCATTTTACTCACTTGTTTCCTATCCCTCCCTGTGTTGTATTTTTGTCATATATTACTCACTACACTTTAGGCATTAAGGCTAATAATGAAATGAGTTCACTACAAGAATTTTGAGTTATAGCCACATTTTTTAAGTACTTTGACTAAAGATCTCATTATTGCCACATTTATTAAAGAAATGTGAGTGAAAGTGCTGTAAATTGCTTTTTTTAATCACATTTTTTCAATAATGTAAATAGGTATAGTATGGCTGATAGTTTTTGTGACTATTGTAGCAAAAGATATTGGGTTGGTCATAATTTTTTTTAAATGACTAACATGTTTTGTGGAAATTTTAAAATATTTATGATAATAGCTAAATTTTGTAGCTTCTACAGTGGTTCTTACAACATGGCCTTTGTTAAATCCAATTTGGTCTTTGGGCAACACTCAAACCTTATTTGCAAGATTGACTTCGAAAAACAGAGAAATAGAGAGAGGGGGAGAAGAGGATAGGAGAGTTCTATGATTTCTATTTTGTTTGAAAGTAGAGAACCCGAGATAATCAAGTGTGTTCTTGGACTTTCCCTCTAACCCCTGATTCTCTTGTATATTTGAAAAGCAGCTTACAAAAAGAATAAGAAAAAAATTAGAAATATATTATCTTAATGATAGTATAAGAATTTTAGTAAATTTACTATCCTGATGAGTTGTGATGCTAATATGATTGAATGTATGTGTCAACCTTGGCAAAAGCTTGTGAATATGCGTCTAGAGATAGCATTTGAAAACTTCTATTCTTCATTGTTTTCTTTCTTTACAACTTACCTTATTATATGTTCATATTGGATGACATCTCTACAATGAGGGTCAAAGACAAGCCCATCTAAGAGTTGCTTTGCAACATCATTAAGAAAATGAATAAAAGATTAATTAAGGAATTAATGAAAAAGAATTTTTTTCTTAAACAAATCATCTATCAAAAAGATGATATTGGAAGAAGGTGGGCTAGTAAGGTGATGGAGAATCTTGATATAGCCGCTACTCAAGTGACTTTATAGGTGATCTCACTTATGTTCATGCGAATGAGCTAGCAATCGAGTTAGAGATTTTTCAAAATAAGTTGATAATCGAGTCAACAATTTCCCAAAATGATTCAATTAGTAAATTAAAATTTTTTTAACAAAAAATGAGTAATGACTCTTCAGCATGAAATGGTTCAATAAATAAGCTAAAGGATTCCTTTCAGGTCTTTAAGACTTTATATATTGTTCATTTATCTAGGTTTTTTGTTTTATGTACAATACTTATTCTAATTGTTTTCCTTTCATTCTCTTTTAGCTAAAATATAATAAATTAGTTCAAATGGTTTACCCAAAAGAAAATTAAGCGATGGATCAAACGCACTTTGGATTTTCAAATTTGGTGATTATTCAAATGCTAATGGAATTTGGTATCATTATTCGGCAATGCTTGGGGAACTCAATATGCCATTATCAGCAGTGCACGTTGGTATTCATTGCTTGACAATGCTCAATAAATTTGTATTTTGGCGTTCAGTAATACTCACCAAATTTAGCATTTAGCAAATTCGACATTTATTATTTAGTTGTTGGTCAATTATTAGAAATGCTTTAGTCACACATTAGACCCAAAACCTTTTTTATATCTCTTAAATACAAAGTCTAGCCCTAAAATTCGACATTTATTATTTAGTCGATGACTTGTTTAATGATGTATATATAAAAGAGAAGGCCAAATAAGACTTGAGAGAAGTATCATATAATTTTTTTTTTTTAATCTATGCACATTCATGCATTCAATTATTTGTTGCAAATGTTCAACTCAATAGCCTTGAGGATATGCTCTACACAATAGCTTGTTAATACAAAATATTCAAAGATGGAAAAACAAGCAACATATAAGAGAATAGATTTCATTCAATACTTTTATAAGGTGATTACGTCTTTTACAAATGGTTAAAAGCAATCATTAACTTATTTACTTGGTCATTCTTTATAAAGAGTCACTAAATCATGCTAAATAGTCATTATTTATTTTTTTAGAATCATTGATTTACTTATTGATTTATTAAAAAAAATCGTTGGCTTAATTATTGACTTATTTTGAGAAATCTTTAACTTGGTTATTGATTCACTTGCGTAGATATTGGTGAGATTATTTACACAAATTGCTTGAGTCAGGGCTACATCAGGATTCTCCATCACCTTGTTTGCCTCACCTTCTTCTAGCTTCAACTTTTTGAAAGGATGTTTGTTTAAAAGATTTTTTTTTTCTTTTTTCATTGATTGCCTTAATTTGTTTTTCTTGGCATTCTTAAATATATTGCGAAGCAACTCTTGGTTGGGCTTGTCTTCTACCCTCATTATAGGTGTGATATGATGATGTAGGACTACAATGCTTGCAAGGGTTTTATTAAGATCTTGTACAACTTATTGATTGGAGAAATAACAAAGAGAACTATTAGCAAATAAAACGATGAATCAAAACATAAGATCGGTCATTTTCGTTTAGGCTAAGTTACATATCAAGGGATTTGAATCATCAAAATATCATAGGAAAAATGATATCATGCAAAGTAGTAGCTTTCAACGAGAATCCCTAGTCTAACAATAAGATTAGAAATCAAATGAATGCACTCAAATTCCTACATTTACTAAGCTTAGCAGAATCGGGCAAATGCTACCTTCATGAATACAATCAAATCACAAGAGAGGATTAGACTTAAGAAATACAAAAAAAAAGAAAATTAGAAAACCTTTGTTAAGGATCGGTTGCAATCCTTCACTTGACGATCTCAAGTTGTTCTTTAATAGCTTCAACCAAGGTGTCCAAGATGCGTTCTATGTAGTCCTCAACCGTATGGTCGATCCTCGGGTTGACGTCGAAGAAGGTTGAATGGAGAATATGCACGAAGCCGTATTCGTCGTAGGCAAGTCCGTAGTTAGTGTCGGGATTGACCATTCATGAATGCTAGATGATGATTTCTTCCAATGATTGCTAATAAACTTGAACTCCGTTGAAGAGAAAGAAGTTTCTCTTCAACTTGAAGTGGGGGGTGACAAGGTATGACTGTCTAAGGGATGGAGGCTTAGGAGAAATTAGGTTCAGATTTTGTGGAGGAAGAAGTGCCAATCAATCCTCTAATTAATCCTCATGCGTAAAATTAATTAAGGGGAGATAGAGAGAGGTAGGGGTGGCGGCATGAGAGGGAATTAGTGGGGGGGGGATTTGTTTCCAAATCTCAATTCTTGCTTTAGGAAAGAAGATAATGAGGTGTGGGGGTTATGAGATTTCGGCCAAGGAGGGAATAGGGGATTTGAAATTATTTCCAAAGTAAAGAATTGGGTTTTAGGAAAGATTTCCTATCCCAATCCCAAAGAGGGGGCTGGCAGCATTAATGGGGGAGGGCTTCAATCAAGTGTTTAATGCTTGGTTAATTTAGGTTTGGGAAATTAGGAAAGTATTTAATTAAATCCGATTTGAATTTGAAATTCAAATAGATTTAATTTAGGAACTTTCCTAAAATAGATTTGGTAATTTAGGAAAGATTTTAAATTTCAAATTGTTTGAACTTGAATTCCAAAATATGTTCAAATTATGCCAATCCAAATTAGGCAAGGGAAAGAAATGGGGGAGGGGATCTAGGGCCGCGGATTGAAGGGGCTTCGGGCATGGGGCCGGCGGCTAGGTGAGAATTATGTGGAGCTTGGTGGAGAGAAGGGGAAGGGCTTGGGGGAAGGGAGAAACCGTGGGTATGATGTTGGCCGGTGGTGGTGGAAGGGAAAGGAAGAGATATGTAATAGAGCCACGAACCCTACTCGTTTAAGTTGGTGGGTGATGCGCAATTCTCCCTCTCCAAGGGATCTCTCTCCGATTGCTCAAGCTCTCTCAAGAACTCATGCTAGGGGAAGAAAATATTTTAATCAATCATTCATTAACTTGCAAAGAAGAACAAGGGGGCTATCAATAGCCTCTTACAATGACTCAAATATAAAGGACAACAATGCCCCTAGGGCTTACGTACGACATCCCTTAATAAAAGGGTACAACGGGAAACTAAATAAAGCAAATACAATATGACATCATAAATAAGAAAATACAAAAAACAAATAAAAAATACAATGACTCAATAGTGGCAGTAGATCGACGGCCACGTCTCTAATAAACCTTCCATGATCTGATGTCCCCGTCATTCTCCCAGGGTGGGAGAAAGCTCGACTCCGTTGAGTATGTGTCTCTGGTGCTCTCGTAGATCTCTAATGCATCTGGGTCAATCTGCTGCAACTCCTCGCGGTCCAACCAAGTATCCTCCAACCCGGGCTTTCCTTTCCACCTGATCAAGTACCTCCTTCGTTCACCTTCTCTTGTGGATATGATATCATCACTCAGGATCGAGTTCACCTTTTCTGCCATGGGTGATTTGGGAATATTTGGTAGTGGAGGTAGGTTTGGGTTCTCACATGGTGGGGTTACACAAGGCTGCTGTATGAGTGGATTTGGTGGATTAAAATAACGACATTCATATGCAACTAGATCTTCTATGTTAAAAGAGGGACTAATATTGAATTTTGCAGGCATATCTACTACATAAGCTTATCATTGATTTTTTTAAGTATTTTGAAAGGTTCAGCACTCTTAGCATGCAACTTCTTAATTGTTCCCTGCGGGAACCGTTCCGGACGAATCCGCACCATCACGGAGTCACCAACCTCAAAAGTTTTAAATCGTCATTTTAAATCCGCATATAGTTTGTAATCATTATTGCTCTTATCAATTTGTTGTGCAATTTCTTTATGAAGTTCATGCAAATGGGATGCAAATGATGATGTAGACTCAGAAATTCTATACCTAGAATACATGGGTATAAGGTCTAGCGGCTGTCTAGGTTTGAACCCGTATACAATTTCAGAAGGACTTAGTCCCGTGGTTCGATTAATAAAATTATTATAAGCAAACTCAGCAGTAGGCAAAATGGAATCCTAGTCCCTAATGTATCGCCAACCAAAGACCGCAGCAGATTACCCAAACTCCTATTAACTACCTTGGTCTGACCATCCGTCTGTGGGTAAAAGGCAGTGGAAAATTACAATTTAGTGCCCATTTTCATCCACAGGGTTTTCCAAAAATAGCTAGTGAATTTCACATCTCGGTCCGATACAATGATTTTGGGTAAACCATGTAAACGGACAATCTCTTTGAAATATAACTTCGCAATGTGAGAGGCGTCGGATGTTTTGGAGTAAGGAAGAAAATGAGCCATTTTGGAGAACCGATCAACTACAACATAGATGGCGTCGTTCCTACGAAGTGTCTTGGGCAGGCCTAAGATAAAATTCATGCTAACATCCTGCCAAGGACAACTAGGGATAGGCAAAGGGGTGTACAGACCCATGTTTTGCTTATGTTGCTTGGCCAGTTGGAAGGTGTGACACCGACTGACCATACGACCGACATCTCTCTTAAGGCTGGGCCAATAGAAGCGAAACTCCACAAATTCGATAGTTTTGTCCCGACCGAAATGCCCAGCGATGCCTCCGGCGTGGAGTTCCCAGACAAGGAATTCCTTAAGGGAGGTGCTAGGGATACAAAGCCTTTGGTCTTTGAAAAGATAACCATCCTCCAATAGGAAATCGTCCACAAGGCTCGTGCTTCCTGTGGATAAGAGAGAGTAAGTCTCCTTGAAGTCGGGGCGTTTCAAATAATCCCTCTTTATTTGGTCAAATCCCACGACTTCTGCTCTCATCTCAGTAGTAGTCATACGACGACTGAGAGCATCAACAGCTTTATTTTCAACTCCCGCATTATGTCTAAGGGTATAAGTGTACTCCTGAAGGAACTCGACCCATCGACCGTGGCGTGCATTTAATTTCTTTTGGGAGTTGATATAACCCAGAGCTTCGTGATCCGAGAAAATGAGAAATTCTTGTGGGAGCAAGTAGTGTCGCCAATAACGAAGATAGTGGATCACTGCGTAAAACTCTTTGTTATACATGAAATAACGTTGTCGAATATCATTAAGTTTTTCACTAAAATAGGCTACTGGGTGACCTTCTTGGGAGAGGACTCCTCCAATTCTGACCCCCGAAGCGTTGCAGGTCACTTTGAAGACTTCAGAGAAATCAGAAAGTCTCATCACTGGAGCTTCCACCATTTTTTGCTTGATCTCATCAAAAGCTCTGGTGGCCGCTGGGGTCCAGTGGAAATCACCCTTCTTTAAGCAATCAATGATAGGAGATACGATAGTGCTAAAATTTTGAATGAATCTCCTATAGAAGGTGGCTAATCCGTGAAAGCTGCGGACTTCCCGGATGTTTTGCCATTCAACAATGGCCCTCACCTTCTCGGGGTCTGCGGAAACCCCTTGGGATGAAACTATGAATCCAAAAAAGATGATACGATCTACAAGGAAGGTATATTTCTTAGGATTGACATACCTTAAGACCTCACAAATTTGTCTTAAGTGGTCCAAGTGCTGGCTAATCGACTGACTATAAATAATAATGTTGTCAAAGTAGACGACGACAAACTTTCATGTTCCATGGGTTTCATGCGATAATGTGGCAGGTTCGGGAGAGCGGCTCCAGGGACGATGTCTATAGAATGCTGAATGTCTCTAGGTGGGGGTAACTGATCTGGGAGATCATCGGGAAAGACATCAGTATACTGTCCCAAAATGGGTTGGACTTCCTAAGGAATAGGTTCGTCAGATTCGGCGGGAATCTCACGACCCACTAAGGCGTATAGAGGTGCGTCTTGGGCAACCTTAGCGTCCAGAACCTTGGCGGTCATTAGGTTCAGTCCTTTCTTGGACTTAATAGGGTTGGATTTTGAGTCATCCGTAATTCGGGGCTACGATGGCAAAAGCTTATTTTTTTTTCCCGCATGTTCGTACACGCAGGTGTTCGAACGCCAAAAAATGTGGGCATCGTTATCATAGATCCAAGGGCGACCCAAAAGGATTTGTCCAACATTCATAATTAGCACGTCGCACCAAACATTCTCCTTGTAGTCAGCAAAGGAGATAGGTACATTGCTTCGTTCCTTCACCTCCAAGGCAGTGGAGTTGACCCATACTACCTTATACGGGTTGAGGTGAGGAACAACAGAAAGACCTAACTTGGATACCATGCTGGAAGAAACAACATTTATGAAATTACCACTATCCATGATGACCTTACAATTTTGTCTTTGATTTTGATGTAGGTGTGGAAAATCACGGTCCTACGCCAGTCATCCGTGGGTGTCGGGTGTGATAGTGCAAATCTCACCACGCAGATGGGAGGGGTATCCAATTTCTGAAGGCAATTGAGGACCGTAGTGTCATCATCCTCCTCGAAGTACTCGCCTTCATCCTCGACCTGGTGGATCTGATCAACCTCGGGCTCGAGATCATCCTACATGATATCTTTGATGATCGAGACTTTGTAGGGACTGGAGCACTGAGAAGCGATATGCCCATACCCCTGGCATCGAAAGCACTTGGTCCTGGGACTAGACTGAGGGGTATCTGGGGTGGGAGGTTTATTCCTAAAATCGGATCGAGGTGCAGGACCCATGGGTGGTCGGGTCGTGCTCCCAGAAGTGGGTTGAGCAGCAGAAGTGTGAGGAGTGGAACTACCCGACGGTCTGTAGGATGACCTAGAGTCATGTGAACGGCTCGGGTGCTGTGAACGGGTCTCCTCTAAATCAAGCACTAGGCTGTAGGCATTCTCCAGTGTAGCGACGTTCCGGGCAAACAGCTCATTGCGAAGATCCTCTCGCAACCCGGTTCGAAACATATACAAGATCTGCACGGGGGTGGTAGAGGTCTCCCCCTTGCAGCGAATCAGGAAGTCATCGAAGGAGGCGATGTACTCCTTAACTGGTTTGTTGCCTTGAGTCAGCCTATTCCACCTATCCAATAGTCGGTGGAAGTATGAGGGAGGTAAGTACTTCTGCTTGAGTTCCTGCTTCATGGATGGCCAATCAATAATGGGGTAATCGTTCCTAGCTTCCCTAAGGTTCTCTAAGTTGGCCCAAAATTGGTTCGCCCTACCCGTGAGCTTCATCTCCGCAAAACTGACCTTCCTAGCCTCAGAGATATTATACCACTTAAAGAAACTGTCCATACCTTTGGCCAAGTCCAGGAAGAGTTGAGGATCGAGAGTGCCATCAAAGGTAGGAGCGTTAACTTTAATATTTTTCATGAGCGGTATTTCAGGATCATTACGTGGGTCATGTCCATGGTAAGGAGCTCAATGATTGACATAATGTTGCCTCTCATCCGGGTAAGTGTCATCCCCATACATAGAAGGTGGTCTAGATGGGGTGTAGGGAGTAGGATGCTCTCTAGCTCGCTCAAGTGTGTCAAATCACTCAGTGGTGTTTCTACGAAGCTCAGCTAGGTCGTCTTGGTTCTCTTTGAGTTGCTGACTAATATTGTTCATTTGGCCTACCAACAAGTCTAAAGTCTTTCCTAGTTGTTCCGGGTCTATGGTTAGACACTAGGGGACACTTGGGGGTGAAACTAAGTAGTGGACAGCACCTAAATGCAAGGGTAGACTCTCTAGAATGTCACTAAATAATGCAGGAAATGTTTGTACAGCAACTACAACAAAGTGCAAAGTGTCTCTAGGAAACTAGGGAAGTTGTTATAAAGAGGGCAGCACCAAATTACCTAAGAAACAAGCCTTAATGCTCACTAAATGAGTGCAGAATTTTCTGAACAACAAACATAAACGATGATTAAAATGTTTTAAAAGATGTTATGCATGCGGAATTAACTAAGCATGATTACAAAAAGCCTTAGGATGATTTCTAGCATGAAAATCCTAAGCTAATCATGCTCTGATACCAGATGATGTAGAACTACAATGCATGCAAGGGTTTTATTAAGATCTTGCACAACTTATTGATTGGAGAAATAACAAAGAGAAATATTAGCAAATAAAACGATGAATCAAAACATAAGAGCAGTCACTTTTGTTTAGGCTAAGTTGCATATCAAGTGATTTGAATCATCAAAATGTCATAGGAAAAATGATATCATGCAAAGTAGTAGCTTTCAACGAGAATCCCTAGTCTAACAATAAGATTAGAAAACAAATAAATGCACTAAAATCCCTACGTTTACTAAGCTTAGCAGAATCGAACAAACGCTACATTCATGACTACAATCAAATCACAATAGAGGATTAGACTTAACAAAAACGAAAGAAGGAAAATTAGAAAACCTTCGTCAAGGATCGGTTGCAATCCTCCACTTGAAGATCTCAAGTTGTTCTTCAATAGCTTCAACCAAGGTGCCCAAGATGCATTCTATGTAGTCCTCAACCGTATGGTCGATCCTCGGGTTGACGTCGAAGAAGGTTGAATGGAGAATATGCACGAAGCCATGTTCGTCGTAGGCAAGTCCATAGTCAGCGTCGGGATCAGCCATTCATGAATGCTAGATGATGATTTCTTCCAAAGATTGCTAATAAACTTGAACTCCGTTGAAGAGAAGAAGTTTCTCTTCAACTTGAAGTGGGGGGTGACAAGGTATGACCGGCTAAGGGATGGAGGCTTAGGGAGAAATTAGGTTCATATTTTGTGGAGGAAGAAGTGCCAATCAATCCTCTAATTAATCCTCATGCATAAAATTAATTAAGGGGAGATGGAGAGAGGTAGGGGCGGCGGCATGAGAGGGAAATGGGGGGGGGGGATTTGTTTCCAAATCTCAATGCTTGCTTTAGGAAAGAAGATAAGGAGGTGTGGGGCTTGGGGGAAGGGATAAACCGTGGGTATGATGTTGGCCAGTGGTGGTGGAAGGGAAAGGAAGAGATACGTAATAGAACCACGAACCCGACTCGTCTAGGTTGGTGGGTGATGCGCAATTCTCCCTCTCCTAGGGATCTCTCTCCGATTTCTCAAGCTCTCTCGAGAACTCATGCAAGGGGAAGAAAATATTTTAATCAATCATTCATTAACTTGCAAAGAAGAACAAGGGGGCAATAATTAGCCTTTTACAATGACTCAAACATAAAGGACAACAATGCCCCTAATGCTTACATACGACATCACTTAATAAAAGGGTACAACGGGAAACTAAATAAAGCAAATACAATATGACATCATAAATAAGAAAATACATAAAACAAATAAAAAATATAATGGCTCAATCGTGACTGTAGATCGGCGGCCACGTCTCTGATAAACCTTCCATGTTTTGATGTCCCCATCATATGAACTTACAAAAAAGGTTGTGGAGAAAAGAAGATGATGAAGTAGAGCGGTTTTCAAATGCTATCTCTAGACCCATATTTATAGGCATTTACTAAAATTGACATGAACATCCTGTCATATATGCATCATAGTTCATCAAGACAGTAAATTTATTGAAATTTTTGTATTATCATTATAAAGATATATTTTTTATTTACTCATTCTTTTTGCTAGTCACTTTCCAAATATATAAGAGAACCAGAGAATTAAATGTATACTCAAATATTTTATGGTCTCAACTAGATCTGAATTAGGTCAAGATTTTAGGTTCGACATGAACTTGCTAGGTTTAACACTTATTTGCAAGGTCTATGCATTCACAAGTATATAACATGAACTCGTTAGAATTACAATGAAGTCACCAACCTACTGGCCCCAAAAGTTGATTAAACATGCTCGTTCAGAGCCATCTACATGATTACTCGTTGGATCTCAGCCATCACATGCAAAGCCGGCTAATAACTTAATATGAGTCTACCCTTTATTTGGAAATTCTTAATATCTATTGAATATAATTGGGAGGGATAGAGCTTCTTTATTTTATGGAAGGTCTTTATTATGCCATATGTTATAGTTTATATATTTAACTTTCATGTGATTTTTCTATACAACCTTATCTCTACTTCCACCTATCTATAAGTTGGGGATTAGAGGGAAAGCCTAGGGACACAACGAGTTGACTTGAGCTCTCTATTTTCAAGTAATAAAAAAAACCACATAGCTTCTCTCCCATCATCCTCTCTCTCTCTCTCTCTCTCTCATAGTTAATCTTGTGAGTAACTTCCTGATATCGCTCACGCAAAAAATTGAATTCAACAATAACCTTTTCATAGCTTAAAATAAGGTTTTTAACTGATTATGTAATCTTTTCTTTAGATGTATTTTCCATGCATAAAAATGAGTATTCCTAGGTGTACACTAGTTTTTGATGAGGACATCATGTCTTAGAGAGTCTACCAGAGGCGGGCCGACGATCTACGGTCACGATCGCACCGATCTACTTTTGATTATTATTGTATTAGTTTTATTATTGAATTATGTTTCATGAGTTTATTGTATTTTTTTCATTTATGCCCTCGTTTAAGGGCCTAGTCCTATGTATGCCCTAAGGGAAATAGAGTCTTTTGTATTTTCTTTGTTGTTTTGGGCTATTTAAAACCTTCCCTTTGAGGGTAATGGATATTATGATGAAAATTTTTGCATCCATGTGTTTGGAGAGAGCGTAAGAGTTATTGGAGAGATTGAAGTCCCTAGGTGAGGGCATCGTAATACCCACCAATCACAGGAAGTGTCCGGGTTTGTGGTCGTCGTCACTCCCCTTCCTCCCTCCCTTTCCCTCCCCACCGTCGGCCAAAGCCCATCCTCCCCCTCTTGGCCGAACCCCCCCACTGCCCCTCTCCTAGTCGCCGGCCACCCATAACCCCACCACCTCTCCCGGCCAAACCCTACCTCCACTACAACCCAACTGGCCACCCTTCTCCCAACCCCTAACCGCCGGCCCATATTAAAACCCTAACTTAGCATAGCTGCCGGCCATATCTCTTACCCCCTTGCCTCCAAAATTCAAAACCTCCCATTACTGTTTTCCTTTCTCCACCCAACCTCATTTGAAAAGGTTTGATTTCAATTATTCAATCAATTTTGAATTTTGAAAATTTTCCTAAAATAGAATTCTATTTTAGAAAAGTTCCCAAAATTAATCCTATTTGATTTTTAAATTAAATTGGAATTAAATTAATCATTCCTAATTTAATATTCTAAATCAAGTAAGTCTTGATTTTTTTCCGACAAGCCCCCTTCCCCCCCTCTTGAAGCCGCCAGCCCCCTCTCCCCATATCTCTCTCTCCCCACATTAACTCCCCTCATCAGCACCTAAATCAAGTTTCTCAATTAGGAATAATTTTCCTTTCCCTCTTCTCGCTTGAATTCAAATTTCAAACCCTAATCCCCCTTCTATTCAAATTTGATATTCAATTTTAGATTTTTGGAAGAGGCTTTTCCCTCCTATTATTGGCCGACCATCCACCTCTCTCCACCGTTGTCTTTGACTTGATGCTTCTCCTAAGGAAGAGAGAAGAGATCACACCACTTTCCCTCCCACACCTTACAAACTTCTCTACTCATGCATGGCGGATTCGGAACGTGACCACGGATTCATTTACAACGATCAAGGCCACGTCGACATCCTCAACTCCCCTTTCTTTGACCTCAACCTTGAGGTTGACCAAACCGTGGAGGATTACATGGAGAGGATCATCTTCACCATTGCTGAATCTATTGAGGAGCAACTCTCTTTCATCCTATGGCAGATTGTCTCCAAATCCTAAGCAAGGTGAATCATTCCCCTAATCTTTTCCTACCTGACCCTTGCCCCCACTTGTGGTTTTAATTGATTCACTACGATCATGTTAAATTTCTCTGCTAAGCCTAGTAAATTAGAAGTGAGTGAAGGACTTTTCATAGTGAATAATCTCATTGTTAGCATAGGGATTTCTTGTTGGAAATCTTTCATGTATGTTATGTTTTGAATTATTGATTATTTTGAGATCCTAACCCTAATCGTGTGACTTGGCCTAAGTTTGTCTCATCCCTTTCTTATTTCATCTTTTAATCACTACAAATATTTTAGTTAGTAAAGCTCTCTAAATTAAATTGTGCAAGATTCTTTTCTAACATTGCTTAAGCATTTTAGTCCTACATCAGTTTTGTTTATCATCTCTGGACCTTGGCTGACATGACATACTAATATAATGAGGTATTTGCATATTATAGAAATTGAAAAGTTCATGATGTCTTTCTCAAACAGGTGAACAATCCTTTTGAAGAAAATCAAGTTGTGGGAATCACCAACTACATCGACTTTGGTTTTGAGTTAACAACAAGGTATGGTAAATGTTTAAGGAATATTCTTCTCTACTATTTGTCTTTGCTCTTTCTCTTTTCATTCTTCATCCTTTCATTATTTCAATGTTAGGATTAATGGAGAAAAATCAGCTAGTACCGTAGATGATTCATCATTTCAAATAGCTGCATCTTGGCAAGCCAATAAGAATTTGTTGTTGAAGGTCAAATTTATGAATTTTTTTTGCTCGAACAGTTATCTGCGTTTATCAAGAATTACTATTCATTCCATTCCTGCAGGGAAAGACAGGCCCCTCGAGCTCTGCTATAACCTTGGCATTTAAATCTTGGTGGAAACCTTCATTTACATTTAGCATAACAGGTAGCTCGGATTGCTTTGTTTGTGTTCCGTAATACTTTAGCGTGATATGAATTTAAACAGAAATTATTGTTTTTAATTGATTCTTGAATAAACATAAGGTTCTTAATGATAGTGTCCATCTAATTAGGTTCTTCTTTCGAGAAACTTAAGCTGCATGCATTATTTTTTTGAGAATTTATGCAAAATAGGGTTTGATCTCTCAGGCTTTAAAATCACTGTTCATTTACTGTTTTTGGGTTTTTTTTCTTTAATTTTGTTATTTTACTGTTCCTAGGGTTTTCATTTTATAATTTTTTGTTATTACAGTTTAATTTCACAGCGATTTTATAGTTTATTTTATTTTCTATTTATTTTATGAATATTACTAAAAAATGCTTTGATTATCTAGCTCTATCATTTCCTGAAAATCAAAGTGCGTCTTTAGAAAAAATAAAACACAATTGTTATTTCTCCAAAAAAGGTTTTTCTCATCAGTTGCACAGTAAAGAAGCACATCTTAATTCTCTTATAGATCTGTTTCAAAATTTCTCTGAAATGTTAGAGGTAAATCAACATAAAATTATGAGCTTTTGTAATCTCTTTTCTGAGAGGTTAAAGGAAATCTGTTGATTAAAAATCTTGATAATCAGATTACTTATCTTAAAGCTTCTTAATAAGCTATGTATAATAAATTTTAGTTTCTTAAAACTGAATGATATATCTTCAAAAAGAGATATTAATTGATTAATAAATCTTAGATTGAACAAGAAACTGTTCAATTAAAATATTTATTAAAAATATTAAAAAGCTTAAAAAAAGTTAATGAATGAACTAAAGTATTTTATTTTATTTTCTTTTTAGTTTATTTATTTTATGAACATTACTAAAAAACACTTTGATTATCTAGATCTATAAATTCCTGAAAAATCAAAGTGTGTAATTTCTTTGGTAAAAATAAAACACAATTGCTATTTCTCTAGAGAAGATTTTTTTTCATCAGTTGCACTGTAAAGAAGCACACCTAAATTCTCTTACAGATATATTTCTAAACTTCTTTGAAATACTAGAGTTAAATCAATAGAAAATTCTGAGCTTTTGTAATCTCTTTTATGAGAAGTTAAAGGAGAAAGAATATGCTGATTAAAAATCTTAATGATCAAATTACTTATCCTAAAGCTTCTCAATAAGATATGTATAATAAATTTTAGCTTCTGAAAACTGAACGATATACCTTGAAAAAGAGAGATCAATTGATTAATAAATCTTAGGTTAAACAAAAAATTGTTCAATTAAATTATTTATTAGAAAATATTAAAAAGCTTAAAAAAAGCTAATGAATGAACTAAAGTATAAGAGCACAGAATATAAAAGGATATAATATCTTATTATAGTTGCGTATTCTTCATATTATTTCAAAGAAAAAGATTTTGAAGGATATATTAAGTCAGAATCATCATCTAAAATTGATAAAATTACTATCCAACAAATTAATACCATTTTGGCTTTATTAAGTAGTTTGCATTATCGTTTGGGTTTGCTTGAAATAATCTATAGAAAAATTTTCTAATACTCGAACTTCTAAACTTGAGACTAAGCTAAATAATATTATAAAAAATATTAAAGTTCTATCCCTTGGAAAGACTAAGGAAATTAGAAAGTCCAAAAATACTTTTCGATTTTTGAAATATGACTGAATGACGAACAATTCTATTTTTTGGATATCAAACTATCTTGGATAGACGCTCTGTGTCAAGCCAATCTAATATTTTATCAACCACTTTGTTGGGTAGAATGTTTGATAGACTCAGTACGTCTAGAGATTATTTCAGATTAGAAGAATTAGTCAATATTGATAGAGATCTTTTTACTTTTTCTAATGATTATTTGAATAGCTTGAATCTTTTTTGTTTATACTCACAAGATTATTTCAACAATAATACAAGTTTGTGCAGATAGTACGCAGAAGTTTCTCTTTATTGTCTAGATAATTTTGAAGTTAGACTAAACTTTATTACCCCTAAATTCTCTAGAGAAATTAGAAAAAATACAAGCACTCATACATCCATATCGGACTTGTAGTATTTGCAATCAGAGGTTAGTTAGAAAAAGAATCAGAGGTATGATTTTGATTTGTTTATTTGATTATCAGTTTAGTACTCCTAATGAATTTGTGATTCGAGTCATAGAAATTGACATGAACAATAAGATTAGAATTACTTATATTATTTTTGATATCACCATGACTATTGAAGATTTTGAAAAATATGTGAAAGTCTTAGTGCAGAGTTATGATTATGAAAATTTTCAAGGGAATAATATGTCTTGACATCGTTGTTCTTGTCAAGACTATGAGTAGTATCTATACTAGATTCAAGATTAAGCTTGAGAATATTATAGATTCTTTAATCTTCAAAGGTATCTAGTTTATCATACCAAAAGAAGTTGATTCTAAATCTCTTGTATGATTAGAATGAAATATTTCTCCCTTAAGAGAAAAATTCTACGCTGATCTCTACTGAGTATTCAACCTTTTTGAATACAACAACAACAACATCAAGCCTTTGTCCCATTATGTAGGGTTGGCTACATGAATCCTTCTTCGCCACTGTGTCCTATTAAAAGTTAAATTCTCATTTAAATCTAATAAAGAAATTTCTTTTCTAATATTTTCTAACCAAGTCTTTTTAGGTCTATTTCTACCTTTCTTAACATAAGTCAAATCTAATTCCTCAACTTTCCTAACCGGCTCATCGGAAGGCCTCCGTTTAATGTGACCAAACCATCTAAGGAGACTCTCTAATCTTATCTTCGACTGGAGCTAATCCAACCTTTTCACGTATATGCTCATTTCGTATCCTATCTCTAAGGGTAAAGCCACTCATCCACCTAAGCATCCTCATCTATGCAACATTTAACTTAGTATTATGCTTCTCTTTTAATAGCCAACATTTGGCACCATAAAGCATTGCAAGTCTCACCACCATCTTATAGAATTTTCTCTTAAGTTTGAGGGGGACTTTTCTATCGCACAACAAGCTTGATGCATTCCTCAACTTCAACTAACCAACTTGAATTCTGCTGATAATATCCCCATCTATTTCACCATCACTTTGAACAATAGATCCAAGATATCTAAGACGTGTACTCTTATTATTGACTTGATTGCCCAAAGTCACAATCCCCTCATTAGGTCTATTGCTACTAAAATTACACTCAATTTATTCAGTTTTAGATCTACTCAAGCGAAAACCTTTAGACTTTAAGGTTGGCCTCCATAATTCAAGTTTATCTTTAACTCCCTCTCTGTTTTATCAACAAGAAGAATACCATCAGTAAAGAGCATACACCAAGGTACATCCTCTTGCAAATGTCTAGTGAGAGCATTCATAACTAAAGCAAAAAGAAATGGACTTAAGGTTGATCCTTAATGTAATCCAACCGAAATAGGAACATACTTGGTCAAACCACGTTATGTTGGAACACAAGTAATAGCTCATGCGTACATATCTTTAATGATTTGAATATAAGCGCTATTAACTCCTTTCTTTTCAAGAACTCTCCATAATACTTCTCTTGGAGCTTTATCATATGCTTTCTCTAAATCAATAAATATCATATGTAGATCCTCCTTATTCTCTATATATTTCTCCATCAAACCTCTCAATAAATGTATTACTTACATAGTAGACCTACCCGGCATGAATCCAAATTGATTTTGAGAAACATTAGTATTACGCCGCAACCCACACTCTATAACTCTCTCCCATAGTTTTAAAGTATGACACATTAACTTAATTCCTCTATAATTTGCATACTCTTGTGCATCACCTTTATTCTTAAAAATAGGAATTAACACACGTATTCTCCACTGATCTGACATCTTTTTAGTCTTCGATTCCACCACAAATTATTTTTACTATTAAAAGCTTTTCCTTTCGAAACTCCAAGCATATCTTTTGCAATATTCTTAATATTACTAGTCATTTTTTCTCACATAATAATAGCATCCTCATGCACAGATAAAATCTTAAGATCTAAAATCTTACTCTCAAAAATACTTTTGTTAATATTTTTTAAATGCCCCATCTAATCCTAGAAAATTATTTTACTCTATTTTTTTATTTTATGCCCTTTTATCTTAAAGTCTAAAACTAATAACTGATGTTGGGTACATAAATTTTCACTCAAAATAACTTTACAATCTTTGCAATCTAAACGATCTAATTTTCTTATAAAAAATAATCAATATGTTATAAATGATAAGATGCTCATATCTTTTCTTAAATTATATATTAGTTATTAAGAAATTATAAGCTAAAGAAAAATCTAATATGATCTTATCATATTCATTTGTCATTCCAAACTCATGACCATCATGAAAGCTTTTAAAATCTACCTCTCTCCCAACATGTCCATTTAAATCTACCTCCAATAAAAACTCTTTTTTTAAGATGTATATTTTGTATTAATTCTTCTAAGTCATTCCAAAATTTTAATTTTGAACCCATATCCAAACTTACTTGAGGAGAATAAGCACTTATAATATTAATAATCTTAGCATCAACAACAATCTTTAAAGGTATAATTTTATCTCCTATTATATTAATTTTTATAACATTATCCTTGAAACTCTTATTTATAATAACACACAACATTTCTAGTACGACTCCTACATGAATACCATAGTTTATATCCTAAACTATCAATCTCCTTAGTCTTCTCTCCAACTCATTTAGTTTCCTGAATGCATAGAATGCTTATCTTCCTATGAATTATAATATATATCTGAGAGTTTTAAATTTTTTTTTGAAATGCTAAAAATGATGATCAAATTGAAATTAGGAATTCTGATCTGATTGAAAGGTTCTTGGAAGATTCAAAAGAGAGAATAGTAGATGTTGGACAATGAAGCAAGTTCATCGACTTTCTATCCCCATCTTGTGCAAAGTTATTATCCAAATCGAACTTGTTCCTATGGAATGCACTATAGGACATCCTCCTAGAGCATTTGCGACCATCTATGACAAAGGAAATCACTTACTACAAATGACTAGAAAAAGAACTCCATTGAAAAAAATCTTATTTTTCAAAAAAATTACTGAATATCAACTCCTGCAAGGATGAGCTACTTGAAAGGATTTTAAGTGCAGAAGTATCAAAGTGGGTATTTCAATTGTATTATATTAATTCCCAATTCTTTTTTATAGTAATTTAGTTTCATTTTATTTATTGTAACTATTGTATATTATAGTATTATATTGATGGAATGAATATTATGTTGACGAAGTGATTATTATATAATGAAGTCTATATGAATAGAAATAAAAATGTGAATTATTCGCTTTATAAATAAAATGACCAGTCAAAGTACTATAAAATGTAAAGGATATGAATTATACAATGCAAAGAAAATGAATACTAAATAATAATTTAACTTAAATGGAAGAATTAAAAGATGAAGAAGGTGCATGCATGCAAATTATAGGAGTTTACCCCAATATGGTACTGGCTGGAGAACCAACGTACCTGTGCACGTTAAATTGAAATGAAAAAAAATTAAAATGTTTTTATCTTTATAGGTACATTTAGATGGTGCTCCAGTACTAACAGAAATTGAATAAATGTATAATGGAAATGAACAAATGAAAAATAATGAGAAGTAATTTATGTGTAACAAAGATAAAGAAACATAATAGAATATAGCCGACCCCACGTAGTGGGATAAATGCTTGATGTTGTTGTAAAGATAAAGAAACATGTATGTTTTATTTTGTATACTTAACTATTGTATATGAAATATAATAGAATATATATATATATATATATGCATGTAAATGCAAAAAAAAAAAAAGAAAGCCAAAGGAAAACGTTCATTTTATGTATATAAATTTTTTGTCATAGGCATGATTACCCACTGAGTTTATAATGTAAACTCAACCCATTAAACTAAACTTTCAAGTAAGTCTCATGACAAGTAGAAATGGTTGGAGGAGAAGAAAATGTCTACAGAAGACGACGCATAAATGAAAGCGAGTATTCGAGTCGGGTTGTGACAAACGCACTCTGACTCTATATAATGGACTGCTTCTCATGCCTTGAAGGTCTATAATATTCTCAAGCTTAATCTTGAATCTAGTTTGGATTCAACTCATAGTCTTACCAAGAACAACGATGTCAAGATATATATTATTCCCTTGAAAATTCTCATAACCTTTACTCTCCACCTAGACATTCACATATTTTTTAAAATCTTCAATAGTCATGATGATATCGGGAACAATATATGAAATTTTAATATTGTTGTTCAGGTCAATTTCTATGACTCGAATCATAGATTCATTAGCAATACTAAATCGAGAATCAAATAGACAAATCAAAACCTTATCTCAAGTTCTTCTAACTAAACATATGAATTCCAAATACTACAACTTCGATATGGATGTGTCGGTGTTTATGTTTTTTTTTTTCTAGAGATTTCAGAGGTAATAAGGTTTAGTGTAACTTCAGAATTATCTGAACAATGAAGAGGAACTTCCCTATGATGTTTGAACAAACATATATTATCGTTGAAATAACCTTGTGAGTACAAATAAAAAAGATTCAAGCTATTCAAATGATCATTAGAAAAACATAAAATGATCTCTATCAATATTGATCAATTCTTGTAATTTGAAATTATCTCTAGATGTTTTGGGTCTATCAAATATTTTATCCAACTAAATGGTTGATAAAATATTAGATTGACTTGACAAAGAGTGTCTACCCAAGATAATTTGAGAAGATACAAAAAATGGAATTGTTCGTCTTCATTTATATTTCAAAATTCAAAAAGTATTTTTGGTCTTTATAATTTTCTATGTATTTTCAACGAATTGAGCTTTAACATTTTTGGTAATATTATTTAGCTCAATCTCAAATTTAGAAGCTGGAGTATTATAAAGTTTATTTATAGATTTTTCAAGCAAACTCAAATGATAATGCAAACTACTTAATAAAACTAAAATAATATTATTTTACTGAGTAATAGTATTTCTTTCAGTTTTAGATGTTGATTCTGCTTCAATATAACCTTCAAAACCTTTTTTTTAATAACCTGAAGAATAAGTGATTACAGTTAGATCTTATGTGCTCTTATACTTTAGTTCATTCATTAGCATTTTTGAAGTTTTTCAATGTTTTGCAATAAATCTTTTAATTGAACAATTTCTTATTCAACATGGGATTTATTATTTATTATTTTTCTTTTTAATTGCAATATTAATTTCTGAGATTGTAGCTCAATCTCCTTTGATTTATTATTCTCAATTAAAGCAGATGATCAATTGATATATCTTTTTGAAGGCATATCATTCAATTTAAGAAATTAAAATTTATTATACAAATCTTCTTGCATAGCTTTAAGATAAGTAATCTGATCACTAAAATGTTCAATAAACAAATTATTCTCTTTTAACCTCTAAGAAAAGATATTACAAGAGCTTAGAATTTTCTGTTGATTAAACTCTGAGATTTAATAGAATTTTAGTAATAGATTTGTAAGGGAATTAAGATGAGTTTCTTTACTGATGAGAAAAATATTCTTGGAGAAATATTAATTGTGTTTTATTTTTTTCAAGGAAATTATATACTTTAATTTCTCAGGAATGGATAGATCCATATAATCAAAGCACTTTTCAGAAATATTTATAAAATAATAAGAACAAAGATGAAATAAAATGTAATAAACTATAAAATTGCTGTGAAATTAAACTGCAATAACAAAAATTATAAAATAAAAACCCTAGGAACAGTAAAATAACAAAAATAAAGAAATATAAAAAAACCTAAAAAGAGTAAATGAACTGTGATTTTAAAGTCTTAGAGATCAAACCAATCTGGTACTTCAAAATCAGATTTTAAAATGCAACACCTAAAAATTTACCCAAATCTTTAAAATGAACTACCCAATTCGGTGTATTTATGTATTATACACTAAAGTCATAAAAATTAATAAAATTCCTACGTTTTGGGATGGTAGACTTGGGTGATGATATTGTAAATAGAAATTTTGCGTGTTATTGTCATCTTCATGGAAGATTTGAAATTTGCGTTAAGTACCTAAAAGGAAAGTAGCTATATAAATATAGGCTTTGCAATGAAAAACTTAAAAATCTTTTACATTTTCTTTGTTTCAGCTTGAGAATATGCTTTGTTCATCTGAAATTTGATGACATATTTGGATGGTTTTTCTTGATGCTGCCTTTTGTTTCTCTTTGTAGCTATTAATGATCGCCTAATTGGGATGACGTCTTATGGGTTCGGCATCCGAGTTGAGAATATTAGAGAACCCAGGTATACTACTATGCAGACTTTCTTCATTGCATCTTAACAAAGAAATTTCAGTATTAGAGTACTTTCAAAGGCATGGATTCATTTAGACTGTTCGGATGCTAGGAATTTGAGTGGAATGAAATGAAAAAAAAAAAAGTATAAAAGCTTAAATCGTTGGCTGCAAATTCATAATCAATGCAGAAATTATTGAGATTCTATTTCATTTCCATCAATGAAAACAAAACCTTGCTGAGGGAATTCTACAAACTCTTAGGCTTCGTTTAGGCCGGCTTTCTTACTGCTTCTTAAAGCAGCTTTTCCGTACAAAATTTTTAATTTTTGCATTAAAAAGCTGCCCTAAGAAGCAGTAAGAAAGTCGTCCCAAACGAAGCCTTAATCACGAATTTTATGCGGTTAAAATGTATATGAAGGATAAAGAATGGTTTTCAGAGTTGAAAGAAACAGTTGTTTGCATGACTCATCATCTTCTTGCACCACTTGTAGACTTTTTTTTCTCTGAACTTTCAAACAATACTCACAAAGAATTAATACCTACAGCTAGTCTTCCAGATGTGAACTCAGTTCATCAGCTTAATCACATCATTAGGATAAAACATTTTATATTTTACAGCTATTAATAGTTCCATTGTTCATCAACATTACATTAATTTTTTATTTATGATGAAACTGTAGCTATCAAAGAGCTGATCCAAATTATGTGATGCTTACCCCAAATAAAGAGCATTTAGCCGAAGGCGTTCTTCGGGATTTCGGGAAGCGTCCAATGTTCCAGTCCGAGATCAACTCGGGCAACTATGATCAATTACCAAGAGAGCTGAAGCCAATTGGGAAGATCTTCTAATCCTTAATCATGGAGCTCAGATTCAGGACAAGTCAGGGACTTCGCAGAAGCTCCAGCTGAATTGTAGCTAAGAGTTGCTCTTCTGAAATAGGCATCTAACAGAGTACCACAGACGACCTGATTAGTTTTTTACTTCTTTCATAGAAAATGTAGATCAAATGAGCTATTTTTTATTTTTTTTAATGTCAAATAAGGGGTTCAAGTAGAGGGATTTTGTCATCCTGAAGATGATTATAGCTTATTTTAGCAATAATCATATTGTCTTAATCCTTATTTGATTTTCCCATGTCCCAAAATATATTAGTGTCTTATTGAGTTTTCTGTGATCGATAAAATGTTTGAATTATGTTTTGTTTTTCAACATGTTGTATAAGCTTACTGAAATGTTCGGCATTTTTGTTTTCATAATGTGTGAATGTGTTGTTCTAACAAAATGTTGTTATGAAACCAAAGAAGATCTCATCTAGCAAAATACGCCTATGGGGGAAAGCCCACGGAAGGCCGAAGTGTTTCAGAAAGGCAATAAACAGCAAAAAAATGGCCAAGTTAGCAATGCAACATTGGAAAAGATCAAGGATTCCAACATTGATTTAGTTTAAGTTTCTACTTGATTTGGTTTAATGGTCTTTTTGGGACGGGTGCAATGTTTTGTTAAGTTGGTTGTGAAGTTGTTCTTCAGAAAATAAATTCGTTATTATGTTTGAGAAACAGTATGAAAGCAATAGCGAAATGAAATTGTGATTTTTGTCCAAAAAAACATAGTTTGAAAGTTATCCTAAATAGACCTTTAAGGCTTCGTTTGGGATGACTTTCTTATTGCTTCTTAAAGTAGTTTTGTAGTATTAAAATTTTAATTTTTTGAACTAGAAAGCCGCTTTAAGAAGCAGTAAGCTAGTTGGAAAAAAATCTGTTTTAAGCAGGAAGAAACTCGTTCTGTTTGGGATGATTTTTTTACTGCTTCTTAAAGTAGTTTTTTAGTATAAAATTTATAAATATGGGATTTTGTTTGGTTTTGAGATTTGTTTAAATAATAAAAAAATGAAACTAATTAGCTTAGCAAATAAGTAATAAGTTTAAGACTCGCCAGCATATCTCAATCTCCTATTTATTTTTCAATCTCATCCCATCTATCCATCACTATTCATATATTTCTGTTTGCATTTTAATTTTCATTGTAATGGTGAAATGATTAATGAATATGGGCAATACACTATAACAATAACAACAAGCTGAATTATTACAATAGGAGAACCACACTTAAATCATTAGAGTCAATACAAATACACATATGACACTAGAACTTGTAAAGAAAAGGAAAAATGTAGGTATGATTGCAAGTTAGTTCACCTCTCACAGCTTGTGAGTTCGTTGGACAGCCTTTGGTGGCTATTGTAGACCTGGAGAGGAACTAAATAGTAGCTAACACTCTCATTTGGTTGTTGTAATGAAGGTGGGATACAATTCTTGCGGATGAAAGTCAAGAACAGCAGCTTGGTTGATCTTGAATCAACTATGAACAACAAATATGCAATCTGGAAGAAGGCAGTTTGATGCAGGACTAAATATGATTTAAATGAAAGTGATAAGAACTTGAACATTTTGAATAAGAGCAATTAAAAATTAAGACTGTTAGCAACTAAATGATCATAGAAAACAAGAGAGGGGTAGCTATGCTTAGGCCAAATCACATGCTAAGAACTTGAATCAACAAAGTAATTTAGAATTTCAACAAAATACAAATTAAGTAGTTATTCAATAAAATCCTAAGTTAACACTAAGATTAGCACATAGAAAATCAAGAACTCAAATCCTATGTTTACTAGGTGAAGGCAGAGAGCTTAGCACGAATCCTTGTGATTGAATCATCACCTACAAGTTTAGAGTATTTTGAAGATAAATGAATAGGGGAGGAAGTTCACATCGAGGACCGGAAGTAATTTGCCACTAAACGTTGGCAAGCTGTTCTTCGATTGCTTCGGATAGTGTGAAGATGATGCGATCCAAATATTTTTCGACAGAGTTATCGACTTCCGGATTGATGTCGAAGAATGTTGACGTTTCCTTGCTCGTTGTAAATGAATTCAGAATAAAGATCGGGATTAGCCATTCATTGGTTCCGAAGGATTGCAGTGTTGAAGACGATTGTCGTTGCTTCCCTTGAAGACTCCTTCTGAGAGAAAGAAGTTTCTCTCATGGATGGAGGTGGAAAATAAGGAGGGAAGTGGTCGGCCTAATGAAGGAGGTTTAGGACTAGTAAGTTCACATTTTTTGTGGCATTAGAGTTGAATTTGAGAGAGGATTTTGGAGGGAAAAGGCTGGAATTAATTTCCAAATCAAAGTCTCTTGAGTTGGAAAGAAATTTAAAGGAGGTATGAAGCATGGAGGGGCGGGTGGAGTAGATAGGCTTGGGATTTAATTCCAAAAGAAAAAGAGGTGATTTTGGAAAGAGGTAAAGGAGGTGGGGCCTTGGGAATTTCAGCCAAGAGAGTGGGAGGGGTGGTTTGAATTATTTCCAAGAGAGTAGCTTGAATTTTGGAAATAATTCCAAAGGGGAATTAGATGGGGCCGACAGCATATGGAGAGAGAGGAGGGGTTTTGGTGATGGTGGGATGAAGCTGACGGGTGTGGAGGGGAAATGACTTAGGGATTTGGCAGTTGGGCTTGGTGAACCGTGGATAAGAGGAAGATTAAAAAAAAAATTACAAAGATAAACTAGCCATGAACCTAGACTCTTCCAAGTTTATGGGTGATCCGATTCCCTCTCAAGCTCTCACAAGAACTCAAAGCACATAAAATTTTATCATTCATTAATTCATTAAAACTTTAAAAGAGAACATAAGGGCTATATATAGCCTCATACAATGGATAAAAAATAAAAGACGATATCGCCCTTTGGGCTTACACATGACCACCATTATTGGGTAAAAAGGGGAAAATAGCTAAAGCAAATATAAATACAAATAAATAAAAAATAAATACATATGATGACTTAAAAATATATTGGCGCGGTCATGGTCATATATCAACTGCCACGTCTCTGATAAACTTTCCAAGCTTCATGTCCCCATCACAGCCAACACTTGGATTGTCTTGGACTGGATGGACAGTCATTCTTACGGATAATGATGAAGGCTGTGGCAATACCAAATGATATTGGAATATAGAGGCAAAGAGAAAGATAGCTGGGAGAAAACTAAAATCAAGAATTAAAAAAAAAAAAGAGAAAAATATATAAAGAATACAATGCCATCACTTGGAAGGAGTTTCCTGAATACAAATAATAAACACACCACAACCACCACATGAAAGAATTTTCAGTATACAAAAAATTGGCCTTTGGCTAAAAAGAAAAGTTAGGGGTTTCAGATGAGAGGGGCGGTGGCTAGGGGGTGGGGGGAGGAATTGATTGGGGTGGTGGTGGTGGTGGGATGAAGCTGAAGTGTATGGAGGGGGAAATACTTAGGGATATGGCGGTTGGGCTTGGTGAACCGTGGATCAGAGAAAGAGTAAAGGAGGAAGATTATGAAAAAAAATATAAATATAACTAGCCACGAACATTGACTCTTCTAGGTTTATGGGTGATCTGATTTCCTCTCCAAGGGATCTCTCTCAAGCTCTCACAAGAACTCAAAGCATGAAAATTTTTATCATTCATTGATTCCTTAAAACTTCAAAAGAGAACATAAGGGTTATATATAGCCTCATACAATGAACGAAAAATATAAGATGGCATCACCCTTTGGGCTTTCACATGACCACCATTAAGTATGGGATAAAAAGGGGAAAATGACTAAAGCAAATACAAATACAAATAAATAAAAATAAATACATATGACGACTTAAAAATATATCAACGCAATCGTGGCCATAGATCAGCGGTCACGTCTCTGATAAACTTTCCAAGCTCTGATGTCCCCATTATAGTCAGCACTTGGATTGTCTTGGACTACATGGACAATCATTCTTCCAGATCATAATGAAGGTAGTGGCAATACCAAATGATATTGGAATATAGAGGCAAAGAGAAATATAGCTGGGAGAAAATTAAAATCAAGAATTAAAAAAAAAAAAAAAACTCTATCAATAATACATTGCCACCACTTGGAAGGAGTTTCCTGGATACAAAAAATCAACACACCATGACCACCACATAAAAGAGTTTTCAGTATACAAAAAATTGGCCATTGGATGAAAAGAAAAGCTCACTCTCTAATTCTTCTCTACCCCCAAATGAGGCTAACATCTCCTATTCATAGACTACTACTCAAAACAAGAATATTGAAAATCAGAACTTAACCTAGTGGGCGGTCCAATAGCAGGTTTAGCCTTGGCTAAACCAAACCAAGAAAATATAGCAGGGGAGGCTACTAGTTCAGCCTTTGGCTAAAGCTTTATTTGAAATGGATTTATTACTAATTCTTAAAGCAGCTTTCTAGTACAAAAAACGTAATTTTTTTTTTGTAGTAAAAAGTTATTTTAAGAAACTGTAAGAAAGTCATCCCAAATGATGCCTATATCAAAATTTTAGCAGAATTTAGAGTAAGACTCAATTTAGTTAAAGCTTGTGTCATTTTCTATGATTAGGAAATGATTCAGGATAATCTGAAGTTAACTATTGGGTAAGATCTTGGATAGTTGTTTGTGATTTGTGTGGACTATGGCACCATATCATGATTTGGTTCTATAGGTTTTTTCTGTTCTTTAAAAGGTAGGAGCACCACTAATTGTCCTTCTTTGTGGTAGGAATAGGTGCTCTTGAACTCATCATGCTTAATATGGTGGTCATATTGCCAAGGGCATCCAAGAAGGTGACATGTGTCCTTGGGAACAATATTATATAGAACTTGTTGATGCGAAGTGGTAGGAAGGTTCAACTACTTCACAATACAAATACTACATTTTCATAACTCTTGCTTTTTATCACCAAATTTCATACCTTACCATCTATGATGTTCAAAAAAATATTGTGACATAGATATTCATTTTCCTTTTCATTTTGGATATTTAAAAGATGTTGACCCACCAATAATTCTCTTTTATATGTGTGTAAGAGTTGTTCTTCTATTACCTTGCCAACTTTTTACTTTATTGGAATGATGATTTCTCTTAGTGCCCCTTTGATAATGGTCATTATGCATTGCATTGGGTAATTGGTTGCAATATGTTCAAAACTATGGCATTTAAAATACTTATGTGTGGGAAGGGAGGCTATAGTCGCAGTTAGAGAGGGGCTAAAAGTCTGGACAATAGGTATTCCTATATTTTTTAGTTTTTGGTCACCCACAAGAGCAAGTGTCAGAGGTTATACCAAGCATATTCTCCTGCTAAAATTGATTAGCCTATTCTTTGATTTTTTACCTTAAGGGTAAGGTTGATGAAATCATTTATTATTCAATATGATTATAATTGGACTACATTGGTAATGAAAGTTTTTAACCCTCTAAGAAATCGAGCTATGGTGTTTTCTTCATGCTCCACCAAGCTAAATTTCAACCTTAACTGTACAAATTCAGCCGCATAACCTTCCACCATAAGTTCTTGCTGTTGAAGATTCTATAAACAAAGGAATATGCCTCACTGATAGTGGACCGACGAGAACTTTTATTACATTTCTTTCTTCATTTTGTCCCGTGGCTTGATTTTAGCCTTTCCCTCATGTTGCCTATATCTTGTTAAGTTCTCATACCACAAAGATTCATTACCTTTCAGTTTGATATAAACTAATTTAATAATGCAGTTGAGTGGCTCCTCTTCATATTCAAGAACTCACTCCATGGTGTGTAGCCAATTTAAAAGTCATCCATATCCAATCTTCATTCAAAGTATGAAATATCGATCTTGATGCTAAAGTCGTGAGGGTGTCTTTAAAGTTCTCATCAATAATAATGAAGAGGTTCATCCTCTTAACTAAAGACTTCTTAGTGGAAAGGGTTTTCTTCCTTCAATTAATGTTTGTCATCATTTTGGTTTTCACTTGTGAGGCAAAGTTTAATTATCACAAGCTCTTCTTAAAGTTAGTGAATTTCCCATTGTAATTCTTCCATGGAAGGTTCTTCAATTGACCTTGAATCACCTCTTCTTAATGGCATTCTTAGGCTATTGGTGCATTCTGATATCAAATGAAAACAGAACTTGTAAATAATAGGAAAAATATGGGTATGATAGCAAAATAGTTCACCTCTAGCTTGTGAATGTGATGGACAGCCTTTTGTGACTATTGGAGACCTAAAGAGGAACTAGACAACAAATAATAGCCATATTTTGATGTTGTAATAAAGGTGGGCTGTAATTTTGCTGCTAGAAGTCAAGAACAGTAGTTTGGTTAATCTTGAATCAACTATGGATAACTAATATGAAATTTGGAAGGTCGATACTTAGATCATCCTGGACTGGATGGAAAGCTGTTCTTACTGATATTGACGAAGGCTGTGACAATACCAAATGACACTGAAATAGAGAGTCAATGAGAAAGATAACAAAGAGAAAAATGAAATCTAAAATTAAAAAATAGAGAAAACTCTATTAAGAATACAATACCACCACCTAGAAGAATTTTCTAGGATATATAAAATTAAAACACCGCTAACACATAGAAAGAGTTTCCATGATACAAAAAATTAGCCTTTGACTTAAATGAAAACCTCACTGTCTAATTCTTCTCTACTCCCAAATGATGCTAACATCTCCTTTTTATAAATTACTACTCAAAATAAGAATAAAGAAAACTAGAACTAAGTTTAACCTAACCCAGTGGGCAGTCCATAGTAGGTTTAGCCTTGGTTGAATCAAACTAGGAAAATAAAATTTCGCTTAGGGGATGGGTGCTAATCTGAAAATTTTTGAGCTAAGGCTCAATTTAATTAAAGCTCCTGCGTCAACATAGTTGTATTCAAATGTTTAAGATCTATTTGAACTAAATTTATAAGTAAAACATGATCACTAATTGTCAGTTAGAGAGTAATAAATTATTGAATGATCTCTAGTGATATTACCTTATTTGGTAGTTTTAATCACATACTCAACCATATCTTCTTAATTAAATGATGTTGGATGAAGGTATCTTTTATTGCCTCATCTGTTATGCTTATTAGTTGTAGCTGGACTGAATTGCTTGACCTCATTTGATAAAAAATAATATAATCTCTAAAGAAATGAACAAAAGAATCACATAACATCTCTCACTACTTTGATCTCTCTTATATTTTTTCTTCTTTTTTAATATTGATGGAGTGAGCAACATGACCTAAAGTTAATCTAGGATATAAAGTACACTATTTTTTTGCTAACCATAAGGCAATGATATTAGGTTTGAAAAAAAGTTCCAAAATAAATTGACTTTTCTAGCTTAAATGAAATTCCTCGCTATTTTACAAATCCATTTTAATATCATAAATCAAGTATAACATGTGAATTACATTTGAGTTGTTAAGGAAAAAATGTGGATCTACTAGGTGAGTGTGGAAGATAATGAAGGAATTAGCTAACAAACTAGTTGAGTGCATGTTGAAACAAGTTTGGAAAAAATAAAGTAACATGTATGATTTAAACCTGTTGTGTGTGTTATGACTAATCTAGTTGGTATTTAGCAATTTTCATATGTTAGATCTAATATGTGCTAGAATTGGCATAGTTGATTTATGAGGGGTATATTAGGTATAATGTGTAGGCTAGTTCTAATGAATAAAACTGAGTAGATTACTTAAACATAATAACTATAGCTTTTGATTATTAGGTGACCATAATGATTAGGGATGTGATTCGAAAAACCAACATGTACATGTTGAATTTGAGTTTGAGAGAAGTGAGGCCAACTATAAGAAAATGGTTAGATTCCTATAATTTTATAAGAAGTTATGAAAAATTTGTGATGGCTATAATTTCATCATAACTCCATTACAATATTTTGAACGGAACCCATGTCTATCACATATAAATTGTAAGTTTGTGCACATTATTTTCCTTGATGCCATCTATTTTGAAGACAATTGATAATGTCACAAAGTTAATAGTATTTTATGATGAAAATTATGATGAAATACACCTTTTGCAATTTCAATGTGTATGCAATTACAAACAATGTGCATCATAACTTTCTAATGATAATGATTCCATCGAAAATTCCTTATATAAAATGCATGTTTTGCAATAACGCACCACCTCAAATATGATCATCTATAATTTACCATCCTATTTATGTATTACCAAGATAACACTGCCCCATCTTATCATGTTAAATCATCTAGTTACACTGAGCCCTCTTATAGTCCTTATAACACTCACCAACCACATACTTAGCCCATACTAAAGGAGTGTAGACCTACTAAGAATATACAATAACTTGAGTTTAGTGTGAAACATAAATATTGAATATTATTGACTTTACATATTTAATTATGTATTTTATTTTATTAAGTTAAATTATTCAAGTTTAACCAACTAAAAAATCCATAAAACATGAGATATCATAAAGAGCAAGTTTGATTTATCTTATGTATCATGGAAGGAGAACTTATCAAGTCTACGACATTTAGTTTTTGTTTTTATGTTAAGAATTGCTCATTTTTATTCAAAATTCTATAATTTTGAGATATTGAAAAATTAATTTTGTGTTATAGTTTAGTTTTTATTGAATTTTCCAATAACATGATCAAATCAAGAGGAACTTCGAAAGACATGTTCAATATGCTTAAATGACACCATAATTCTTAGCAAATGTTCCAGTGGATTGGGGAGGCTATATTGGTTGGATTAAATATAGAGTAGGGAATTGTTAAGCTTGTAGAAGGGAAAGAAAGATATATATATATATATATATATATATATCACCCTTCTCTTATTCTTTATGTGTGTGTGTAGGAAAAGACAGTACAATGGTACAATACTCACCATCCACTTGTTTGTGACAATAATGACATAATAATAACAACTATTGGCATGATAATGCCAAAATTCGATGTCGTATCCATCGTTCACAAGTCTGTGGCAATAATAACAAGATAAGAATAAATATTGGCATAATAAAGCCATCTCAATGAGAGCACTACATATATGATATGTCCTAATGAGTCTTTTTTTTTAGTAAAAAGATCCATATTCGAAGTCTTTCTATGGTGCTCTTCTTGAAAATTCTTCTTAATAATTTCTCTCAAAAATCATGTCAAAGATCTTCTCAAGGGATCATCTTGAGATTCTCTTGATCTATCTTGAAAACCCTTCTGACTTTTTGGACAAGCATGCCCTTCCTACATAAAGTACTTCCCAAAAAAACTGAATCTTCTTCACAATATCTGTTGCACAAACTTCAATATGAATTTACTATAATAATAGTTTTTAGTCAAGTATTGGTATGACTCTATATGAAGCTCTGTAAAATAGGAAATGTAGAACCCCACTATATTAGATATATGTGGGTGAAAGAATTCTGATTGGGCCAATTTTGGTTGAGGATGCTATTGAAAGGATCCATCTGATTAGGGATAGTTTGCAAGCTATGCAAGACAAACAAAAATAGTGTTATGATGCTAAGCACCAAGCTATAAAGTTCTATATTGGAGATTTTATAAACATAAAAATTTGGTCAATGTTTAGGAAGAAGGAAAGTTGATTCTAAGGTATAGTTGACCATTTGAAATAATTGAAAAGATTAGGAAATCAGCCTACAGGTTGAGTTTGCCAGCTCATATATATGACATTCATAATATATTCCACATGTTGCTTGTAAAGAAATGGGCATCCGATTCTAAAAACATAATATGTGTAGAAGAACTCGAGGTTCATTCAAATATGAGTTACATTGAGGAACTAGAGATAATTCTGGCTTATTATGTTACAAGATTAAGAAATAAATAGATTATGATGATTAAGGTTCACTGAAAGAACATATCAAAAAGAGAGGCTACCTGGGAGAAAAAAATTGAAATGAAGCAGTTCTATCTTGAGCTATTCTGATGATCTGAGTTTTGAAATGTTGAGGACAATTTTTTTTTTTTGTTGAAAATGGGAGAATCGTAATGCATCAGGAATTAGTATATAGTTCTACCTATTTTAACATGATATAAAGTAAAGTAATCCATAAAATTTCAGCATTAAATCATTCTGCATGTGTTTAAGAATATTTTGCAGGGATGTAAAAGCCGACATGTATTCTGATGTAGGTCCTGGGAGTATATTTCCATGTTCTTAAAATTTAAAATTTTCATATGGGACACTACGATACCGAGGTAGGAGCTGTCATGGCTATGAGTTATCTGTATTTTAACCAAATTAATTTTGGGCTTTAGTGATGGGGGTTGCGCTGCGGTGTAGTGCTCTCTTAGACGGAGCGCTGAGGCATGAAAGGTCTTGAGCCATAGTGTCAGGCATTAATTTTTAATTTAAATATCTTTTTCCACTAAAATGAAATTTATTTCATTCCTTAGAGTCAGTTGCTAGTGAGAGATAGAGGAGGAATCCTAGATAAAAAAAATCAATTTTGGATGACTTCAATACATTTTCTACTAACGACCCAGATATTAAAGTTATCTGGTTCTATATAGGTTATATTTTGCCTATCTTAATTTTAAAAAATAAGAGATTTTATTTATTTATTTTAATCTAATTTATATTTTCTTATTCTAAAATGTGTATAACTTTACACCTGTAAAACTTTTACCACGTAACTTTCTATATATTATAGAGATAATAATTCTTAATATTTGGGTATTTTTTAAATAATTTATACTCAAGGTTTTGAAAATTATGTTATTTTAATTATTTAGAAACTAATTTTAACCCAAGAAATAATATTTTAGTATAATTAAAACTTTAAAATAATGCTTTGAACAACCTCTGGTAATTTGATCATGTTATGAAACAGTGCTTTTTTACTCAGTAGTATATTCCACTGCCTACCGTTAAAGCATTCATTTAAATTTTTAAATGAGTTTATTTATATTTCTTTTAATAAAATACAATGTATTTTATATTTATTTACTTGAAATATATAATCTAAGGAGATATGATGTGTATGGGAGAAGTTCTGTTCCAGTGTTAAAGGCACATGAAATTCTATTAAGATGTTATATTTATATTCTTTTTTGGTGTTGAATGTATATTATAGTGCTGTATGCATATTCTATTATGGTGTGGGGCATTAGGAGTTATAAGGACTTATTTTTTAATATGCTAGCACGAGAGTCATAAAACTAGAAATCTTTAAATTCTATTCTCATAGGAGATATAAGAACTTGTTATTTTTTGCTCTGATATATTGTTCAATTACTTTTCTGCATTATTATTTAAGTTTCTAATAACTACAAAGTGATTAATAAGAACTAATTTAAAACTCAACTGAATGCTTAGAAAAATTTTGATTGGTGAGTGCAACATATTAAGTTGTGTTGGCTTATAGATTATCTGTATTCTATTTTAGGGTCTGGGAAAGGGAAAAAACTCGTTTAGTAGTTGAGTTAGGATTGATTTGTTCGAGTCTGTATAAATATTTCTTTGCCTAATTTTATATAGTCATGACTAGTTATTTAAATTGCTTTGTTCTGTAGTTCAGTCTTTTGACATGCACTATAGTGTAATTATTATAAATACATTTTAGTAAGAAATAAAAACAATTATGGATGAGTTATTTTCTATATGTTGGTAGTTATTAACAACTTTATTGTTTATTATTTGTTTCCTTAAGTTAATTGAAAGAAAATAATCCAAAAAGTTTCCCAGAACTCCGATCTTAGGTTGCCCTATCGCAAGTTAACATGATAGGACCTATTATGTCTGTGGGTTTTATCGGGTTGGATTTTGACACTAACATTATGTACTATAATTGAAAATGCATTTATTTCAATGTTTATATTTTTTTAAATATGTGAATTTGAATAAATTCTGGTTATTGGAGGGAGTTTAACGTGCTATATACTGGGAATCCTAAAGGCCAAAAATCTCTGAGTTTTTGTGATGCTATGCATTGGGAGTCATAATAGCCTATTATCTAATATGCTAGTATAAGGAGTCACAAGAGTCCAAATTCTGACATCTGTTGGGAAGTATAAGGGCATAAGGAAATATTTGCATGTTCTAAGATATGAATATGAAGTGATTATTGTTATATTTCATTATTGTTTTGCTATTTTGATCGGTCTTTTAAAGATACCGCTTGCTGCTCTACGATCATTTATTTATTTTGATAAATTTGGTTGGACCTCTGCACAAGTGATTTTACTTTACCTTAATATTTTTTCATTATTATTGGTGGAAATTATTACTGAAAACTCGAATGAGTTAAATGTATCATGTTGAGCTGTGGTTGCTCATACTTGTTTTCGTATCTGTTTCAGATCAAGATAAAGGGAAGAGGTAGGTTGTGTATTGAGAATATTGTAAGTCTTAACATATGAGTTTATATATGTATTTTAGTCAAAATTTGATCATCATGATTTTTTCCCCTTCCAATTTGTATTAATTGTATCATGTATTGTTTGTACAAACTTATTTTTATTGACATGAATGAAAAAATTTTGATGATCAGTATTTATCTATTTTAATTGAAGTTTAAATGGCTTTTTAGAGAGAGCAAGCCTCCAAAGAGATATATTTTTAAGAGGACAAACAGAGGAGCGAAATCTTCATATTAAGGAACATTTATATCCAAAACCAATTCTTTGAGGATGGTATATCCAACCGACCATAGCTGAGAGGTCTGGAAATGCTTTTCCATGAGATCAAATGCAGCTTTTTAGTATTAATGTCCCCATAATATAAGAACATCGCACGCATTTTATTGAGGAATTTAATATAGGTTTCAGGTATTACATGACCTCTTATCGAGCATGCAAACAGAAATTATTAAAACTGCGTATTTTAACCTCTCTCTCACAAAAGGAAGATATTTTCTGAGCTCTGCTAGGGTTTGCTGGTGTTCCCGCCTTTGCTGCTCTCTCGCCACCTCCCGGCCGGGGGACCTCTCCCCATGACCGTGAATGATTTTCCACCGCTACCCTCTCCTTCCACCTCTACAGCTCCACCTGCTTCCTCTGTTCTTCCTCTCTGGAAGAAACTTTTAAACACCACTCCTCAAGTATCTACTGAGTTCTCCCACTCCCTATCCTTTGTCCCCACGCATAATCTCACTGCTCAGTTCACTAACGATCAGTTCAATGCTGGAGCTACAGAATGGTCTCTTTCGTTGGTTGGGTACTCGATCGGGAAGTGCCCTTTTACGAAGCTCTTCTTACTGTGATTAAAAAAGCTTGGCCACTTAAAGGATCTATTTCTCTGCTAACCATGGATGAGAGATTTTTCTTGATCAAATTTTTCGCGCTTGAAGACTACGAGCATGCGTGGATGGGAGGCCCATGGTTCTTCTTTGGGAAGCCTTTCATCCTACAGAAATGGACTCCGGATTTTGTTCCAAAACGTGAAGAATTTCCTTCCACCCCCCTTTGTATTAAAATCCTGAACATGCCACTTTCTCTCTGGACTCCGGAAGGTATATCTAAACTTGCTAGCTGTGTAGGAATTCCTATAGCCGTTTATGCTCTTATTGCGGCCAAGACCTGTTTGATATTTGCGAGAGTATGTGTCCAAATCACTAGTAATTCTCTGCTACCCGAGGAAATTTATTATTGTGTTGATGGAAATTCTTTCCCCTTGAGAATACAATATGAATGGAAGCCTGAACGATGTACACAGTGCGGTTCAATCATGCATCCCCCAACCTTATGCCCAAAAGATCCAATTTTAGAAACCCAAACTATCGCTAAGCCTAGAGGTAGGAGTACAAGTCGTAAACCGCGTCTTACTCCTCCTCCCAAACTTTTCATCTCCAAACCTCCTCAACCACTAAAAATAAACCAACCTAGCCAACCTTTACTCCTTAGTTATCTATCCTACCTGAAGAGCAAAACCCATATCCTGGAACTATTCTACCGAACTTAAACTCACCTTCTGGAGAAATCCAAGACATCACATAAATCATTGCTCAGTCAAAAGAGCCAGCCTTTATAAACACCAAAAACAAATTTTACGCCTTGAATGATCAAGACAAATTGGAAGATAGTCATCCCCCTTCTCTTCTCCACAATCTTCCTACGAACAGTGCCTCTCTTGCCAATGCAATCACTACCAATCCAAACCATAGCAGCCCACTACAGACATCTCCCCGCAGTCACCAACCTAACATACCCAGCTCAACCAATGAAACCTCCACATCTAGCTCTAACTCCACCAAAATACAACAACCTACTAGCCAAAACTAGAAACAAACTAGAGGCAAACAAGCCAAAAAAGTCTCTACCCCAAACTCAAAGTCCCAATGACCTTACCCAACATAGCAGCATGAAACTTACGAGGGTTCAATAACCCAACCAAAGTACTTAGTTGCAAAAATTTAGCCCGTGCCAACCAAATAGACCTTTTGTTTATCCTAGAAGCTAAAATCACCCAAACTAACTATAATAACCATTGGTTCCTAGCCAATCAAAAAAATTTTCCGCATGAAGCCACTTGTGACAACTTCAGTTACTCTAGTCCGGGTCGTATATGGGTTAAGTGGAATGAGAAGTCTATCTATTTTGCTCCTCAACAAATGTCTAACCAATTTATTCATGGTGTTATCTCTGTTAACTGCAAAACCATTTGTGCTGTCACCACTGTCTATGCAAGTAATTCACACTTAGAAAGGCAGACTCTTTGGAAGAGCATTCAAGAGATTGCTAGTTCTATTAGTATCCCCTGGGCTATTATTGGGGATTTCAACTGTTGTCGTAATCTAGATGAAAAACTTTGTGGCTCCCCCCTCTCCTATGCCAAGCTTGGTGAATTTAATAGCATGGTGTTTAATGCTGGTTTGCAGGATCTTTCATCTGTGGGGCATTTCTTTACTTGGCACAATCAACAACAGCACAACCCTATCCATATTAAGCTTGACTGTGCGCTGGTAAATGATGAATGGATGGTATCCTTTCCTAACTCTTTCTATAAAGTGGACGACCCTGATTGTTCTGACCACTCACCTTTAATTCATTTGAATTATGTTGATTCCAAAAATGGTCCCGCTTTATGTTTAAAAACTACAGCATTAAACACCCGGAGTTTTGGAGCACCCTCTTAAATGTTTTTTCTCTTCCCAACGAGAGCAGTCCTTTAAGCTCTTTCAGCTTCAAGCTTAAGACTCTTAAAAACATTTTGAAGTATAAGACTTGGTCCAATGCCAACACCATTCAAATTCAAATTGATTCTCTCAAAGACTAACAGCATATTGTGACTTCTCAACTCCAAACTAATCCTTTGGACCCTCCCCTCAACTACCGCCTAAAGGATATTAATACTAAGTTAGCTTACTATCAAGCTACTCTCACTAGTTGGATGACTTTAAGAGCTAAGGTGAAATGGCTTACCAACGGGGAGGATGCTCTCAAGTTCCTCTATTCCAAAATCAACATCTCTCAAAATCACAACCGTATCAAGGAGATCACAAATGAGCATGGTACCTTTTCTCTCCACAAAGATATTTCCAATGTTTTCATTAGTCACTACAGCAAGCTTTTTAACACCTCTGCCCCCACCACTTCCAACCAAACCTACCAAGCAATTCCTGTGGGCAAACAAATCCCAAGCCACCTAATTTCTAACCTCACTGCATCGGTCACCATGGAAGAAATTAAGAACATTGTCTTCTATGGCAAGCCCAACTTTGCTCCTGGACCGGATGGATTCACTTTTGAATTTTATAAAGCTACTTGGAATACCATTCAAACCCATATGTGCAAAGCTGTTTCCTCCTTCTTCAACACTAGTTACATGGCCAATCAAATCAAAGCCACTGCCATTGCAATTATTCCCAAACATTCTCATGCCAGTAATGTCAAGGACTTTAGACCCATAGCTCTTTGTAATGTTATCTATAAGATTATTGTGAAAATCATTGCTAATAGGTTGAAGGAGGTGATGCCTTTCATTATCCATCCTAGTCAAGGTGGTTTCATCCATAAAAGAATTATTTCTGATAATATCCTCCTTGCCTCTGACATTCTTGGCTGTTTCAACCATAAGACCAAGCATAAGTATTTTTGTGCAAAATTTGACATCACCAAAGCTTTTGATATGATTTCCAGAGTCTTTCTTTATCAAAGACTTGAGGCTAAATGATTTCCTGAACTGTTCATTGCTTGGATCAAGGCTTGCGCTACGGATGTGCACTTTTCTGTTTGTATTAATGGGACGCTTGAAGGGTATTTTAACTCCACCTCTGGTATTAGACAAGGATGCCCTTTATCCCCTTATCTCTTTAGCATTATTATGGATGGGTTATCTTCTTGTTTTGATTTGGCAGCTGCTAACAAATCTTTCAGTGGCATCTCGGTTGGAAACTACTCTATTTCTCACATGATATTTGCAGATGATCTCCTTATTTTTGGGTCGGCCACCACCAGCAATGCTCATGCCCTCAAATCTATTTTTTGCACTTTTGCAGCTATTACTGGTCTTCATATTAACCCCCCAAAAGAGCTATATTTTGATATCCAAAGATGCACCTCTGATTTCAAACATATGTGCAATCCTAAACATTCAACAATCTTACACCCCTATGACTTATTTGGGTCTGCCAGTTTTTTACAAAAAGCTTAAAGTTATACACTTCCAGCCTCTCTTGCAAAAAGTATCCTCTCTTTTAGATGTTTGGAAAGCAAAGACTTTGTCTTTTGCGGGTAGGGTCTAGTACATCAAATTTACCATAAGTAGCAGTCTGGCTTACTGGATTCGTGGATCCATAATACCCAAAAGCTCCTGCAAACAAATTAGTCGTATGAGTTCAAGGTTCACTTTTTTTGGCAACATCAATCTAAGAAAGCTCCAAACTGTTTCCTGGGGAAGCAAACTTGCTATCCTAAACAAAATGGTGGTTTGGGTATTCCATCTTTTGATTCCCTGTACCATAACTTTTCTTGCTCTATTATTTGGAGGGTTTTAAATACCAATAATTTGTTTTTAGTTGGTGGAGAGCTAGATACCACTCTCTGTGGAACTCTATGGCTGTTAATTGCTCTCAATATTGGAATTTCATGAGTAAACAAGCTGCTAGTATTAAAAACTGTATCTCTTTTTCGGTTGCCCCGACCAGCTGCCTCTCTGTCATTTGGGACCCTTGGTGTGGGGGTGTTTATATTGCTTATTTGAAACAAAAGAACATGATTGCTGGATACACTCAGTATTTTGACTGGAAAGTTGCTGATATTATTTGGGGAGAAAACTAGGCTATCCCAACCTTTTTTGATAGCCATATATCCCCTTTCATCCTTGCTGTTAACATTGCCAGCCAAGAGGAGAGTCATTACTGGCTTGGCAAGCAGAATCCTAAGTTTGCTGACTTTCGATACCAATTTTTTAGTAACCTTGTTACTGTTAACCGGTACAAATTTATTTGACATAAGAAAGCTTCTCTCTGTTTTTCGGTTTATGCTTGGCTTGCTTTTAAAGGAGGACTGAAAACTTCTGATGTCTTAGCTATCCGTGGGATTATCAGTCATAATACTTGCTGTTTCTGTCACTGTGATAAGTAAACTCTCTCCCACTTATTATATGACTGCAGCTTCAGCTTTAATGTTGTTAAATCCTTGCTTCCCTGGCTGAATTCTCTTTTGATGAAACCAAATTTATATAAAGTTTATGATAGTATATTTGAGCAAGGTTTCAACAACCAAATTAAATCTAATTATCTTCTCTTCGTTTCTGCCACTATTTATCACCTTTGGAGAGCAAGAAATGAGCGGATTTTTGATGGAATTATTGATAGTCAAGACACGATAATAGCCAAAATTAGAAAAGCTGTTTTTCTCAAAACCTATGGCTGGAAGCATACTTGGAATTGCTGAAGTTATATTGCCGATGGCTGAACCTACTGCTGCTGTTTTTGCTGCCTTCTATTTTGGGGTGCCTGTAAACTGTCTCTCCCTTACAGGTAGCTTGGTTGATATTTTTGAAAGGACAATGATGAATGATGAAATCTCAGCTACCCCTTGGACGGTCAATTGGCAACCAGGGTTTTTTGTTATGGCCAGACCCGCTCGTGAAACCGACTCTTTCGTGAATGCCAGAACTACCTGAGTCCTTTAGGCTTTTAGCCTTTTAGTTCTCTCATCTGTTGTGTATTTTTCTTCTTTTCGAACTCCTCATCTCCTTTTTTTAAGATTGGGAGTTATAATTTCTGTTTTTACTTTACTTGTAATCTTTTTTTATATATGAAAGGTTTTGCCCAAAATTTCCAAAAAAAAAACAGAAATGATTATGTGTTGATATCGAAAATTAGAGGGCAATCAGAACTTGCTACGTAATCCCAACATCCGCACAGAATATTTTTCGTTCTTCTGGCCCTCCGCTGAAGTCTCATTCAACGCGACGCATGTAATAAAATTCGTCATGAATCCGGCTCATGAGACCTATCCTCTTCTCAAAATCCCTTCTTCCTCTCTTCCATGCCCGTTCTATTATCTCCGGCCAAATCAACGACCCTTTCGTCGCCGGAAACATCCTCGAGTCTCTACTGCTCGCCGATCACACCAACCTCTCAAAGGGGCGCGCTTTACTCTCCTTCTGTGCCCATCGTTCCACCTTCATGTACAACACCCTCCTCCATGCTTATGTTAGCAACAAACTCCCCTCCCTTGCACTTCTTCTGTTCGATGAAATGCTCCACTTGGATATAACTCCGAATAACCACACCTTCCCCCTGCTACTCAAAGCCATGGGTCAAACATGTCAACTCAAGAATGGAGCATCCCTCCATTCCATGATCCTAAAGTACGGGTTTAGCTCAGATCAGTTTGTTCGGGCCTCGTTGATCCATTTTTACGGGTCTCTTGGCGCCATTGTAGATGCTTTTCATGTGTTTAGGGAGAATTCGGAGCCCAGTGTGTCGTCTTGGACAGCATTGTTGACAGCGTATGTGAAAAATGGAAACTTGATATCTGCGCGGGAGGTGTTTGATGAAATGCCTGAGCGAAATTTGGTTTCTTGGAGTGCTATGATTTCAGGGTATGTCCAGTTTCGGCAGCCTGGGAGTGCTTTGGTTCTGTTCCAGGAGATGATGGGCATGAAGGTCCAACCGAGCCATTCGATTCTCGTTAGCATATTGGTAGCTGTGGCAGAGTTGGGAGCTCTTCAGGAGGGGAAGTGGGTGCATGGCTTCTTGGAGAGGAGTCAAATATACTTGAGCTCCAATTTGAAGACTAGCTTAGTCCATATGTATGCCAAGTGCGGGGATCTTATGAGCGCAAAGCAGACATTTGAGACGTTAAGAGAACGAAATGTTGATTTGTGGAATGCGATGATTGCTGGTTTGGGACTATATGGTAGGGGAGAGGAAGCATTGGAGCTTTTTGCTGACATGGTTGATGAGGGAATTCAACCTGATGACATGACCTTCATTTGTTTGTTATCTGCCTATAGTCATTCTGGAATGGTCGCTGAAGGGCACAAATGCTTTGAAAGTATGAGGAAAGTTTATAAGATTGATCCTAAAGTGGAGCACTATAGTTGCATGGTGGATCTTCTTGCAAAAGCTGGGCTTTTCATGGAGGCAGTGGAATTCATACAGAAAATGCCTATGGAGCCAAATGATAGAATTTGGGGATCACTATTTGGTGCTTGTAGAATCCATGGTGATATTGGGTCTGGAGAAGCTATCGGGAAGCATCTTATTGAAATGGAACCACATGAACCAGGGTGCTATATTCTTTTTGCTAACTTGTATGCATCCACTGGAAGATGGAAGGATGCGCTCACTGTAAGGCGAACCATGAAAATTAGAGGAGTGGAACTTGAACCAGGGTGCAGCCTAATTGAAGTGGATGGGATGGTTCATGAATTTCTAGTGGGTGATAGAGGTCATCCTAGTTCAAATGACATATATGACATGTTGGACAAGATGGCAAAGATTTTTGACGTGTGAAGGCCTATTTTTAACAAAAATAATATGCTCGTTAAATCATAAAAGGCCTTTAAGAAGCCATGAATTATTATGCAGGCAGAAATACAGATGCAGGAGGACATTTACATGACTGTATTGCATCGGTTGGGACAGTACAGAGAGACCTAAAGATGGGGAAATGTTCAATATTGAGCTATATTTCCCAATTTGATCTCCCATATAATGACATCGTCTTGGAAATGTCTATTGCATGCTGCACCTTGAAATATATTTAAACATCAAGTTGAAGCTGCTTTTCGGAAACTAGTCCTCTTAAATTCCAGGGACTGTTGTCCTGTGCACCTTCTAATGTTAATTTTGTAATTTATTACATTGATTTGTTTCAAGTTATCCAACTCGAAGATTTAATTTTTGTTCATGGTAATTTTGAAAATTTCTCTCCTTAAATTCTAGTTCTGTTGACTGGCAACATGAGCCAAGCAACTTCCAGTTCTTACTGAGCCACCACTTTTGAGTTCTAAGAAATGTCATCTATGTTATGCCTTACCAGTAATTGCAAGTGCCTTTTAATGGTTTTATATATGGAGTTACAAAATGAGAATTCCACCTGTTATTTTTTCAATCTGCTTGCATTTTCACTGCTGAAATATGTAACTTTTCATCATGTTGCATCCAGTTCTTATTGATATACATAATATGTGTTATTGGCAGTTGCGTCTGTCTTGCGGAGTAGAAGCTTCAAACCATCTTGAATATTTGTTTAAGCTTAGAAAATATGATACATATTTGATAGAGAAACATGTATTTTAAAATCAAACTGTTAGCCAACTTGAGCATCATTTACATTATCTGCATTTCTACTTTGTCATTATAATACATGCCTTTTTCTAGAACCAAATTGACTGGTTTGAGATTGCAAGAGGTCCGGTCTTGCGGATGGTTGAAACATGGTCACTTCAATAGTTTTTTTTTTCAATGGAAAGTATGATTTTGTACTGATCCCTGTCATAATGCCAAACTATGCATTCAATGCTATTGTATAGCAAGCCACGTTTTGCATGGGGTGGATGGCTTCTATTTTCTAGTTTATAATTCACTATGCTCGTTTCAATGAAACTTTGCGGCAGCTTATGTTTATGAAATTATAATACTAAATATCATCTGTGTTCTTAGGTTTAGTTCTTGTAAATGTTAGATGTATCATGCTTACATTTTTAATTACTGAACCCCTCTTTTTTTTAATTGAGTTTCCTCTGGTTCAACACTATCATTGCTAGGTCCCAAGTCTTAGATGAGAAAAGTAAATGGTGACGTTATGTAGTTGACAGTCAGTATAAAACTTATCGAATTATTATGGCATGAATTCTTTAATACATTATGTTAATATTAGGACATTACTTGAAAGTGACGCATTTTATGACCTGAATATAGCTAGACGTGTGTACGGATTGGTGCACTAGAGTCTTAGTGCAATGTTAAATAAGTAATGATTCCCACATAATGGACGGATGTGGGCAAATAAGCTAGTTTATGAATCTATAATTAGGACAAGACTTGGAATATAGGTTTTCTTATAAACAAATTAATGGAATTAATAGATATTATAATTCATAGAAAGATAAATACTCTATGCATTCAAGAAACTAAATGAATTGAAGAGAAGGCTAAGAAGATTTATAGTTTATAATTTAAATTATGGTATTGATAGTTGTATTAGAAATGGTATAGGTGTTATTATAGCTAAAAGTTTGAAGAATAATGTCATAGAAATTAATAGAATTGGAGATAAAATTATAATTTTGATGCTAAGATTATTAATATCATAAGTACTGATGCTTATTAAGTAGGTTTAAATATGTGTTCAAAATTAAAATTTTGGAATGACTTAGAAAAAAATATTACAAAAGATACATCTTGAAGAAATCATTATTGAAAGAGATTTAAATGAATATGTTGGTAGATTGATAGAAGATTTTAAGAGTGTTCATGGTGACTATATGTAGACACACCAGATTAACTTGTATATAATCTAGGTTGTAAATAAGACACTATCCAGAGATTTTAAGAGTGTTCATGGTGACTATATGTAGTGACTATATATATAGACACACCAGATTAACTTGTATAAAATTTTTGTTATGTAGTCTATTTTTAAGTCCCTACAATTTCAATGGCCCCAATCAAGTGTCCATAATTTAAAATTATCACAATTGCTTCTAAAACTCCAATGACTTAACTAATAAAGCTAAAATTCGTCTAAACAAAATGAATGAATATTGACTTGTCCCATCTGACCCACCACCAACATAAAAGTTGCCAAAATACTGCAATTGTAGGTCGCAATACTTTGATTTGTGCCTGACTGCTTCAATGATACTTGTTCTTCCGTTCATCTTCAGTGAAGATGATGATGAATTGAATTGAATGAATGAAGAAGTATTTAGGTAGTAGTTACCACACGATGAGTTAGCATTCTTCCATTTCTTTCGGATGAAATTTAACTTTGTCTATTATACCATTTGAGTTTTGGATATGATTGTGATCATTTTAAATTATAGGGATTTATTTGGACAACTGAAATTGTAGGGACCAAAGTGATAGTAGAGCCAACTTATGGGTACTAAAGTATGAATTACCCATGTTATTATTGAACAAACCCCTGTTCAATTTTCTGTGATTGTTAAAGAAAAAAACCTGCTAGAGATACATTAATGTAGTAATTTCTGTTTAGGGTTTCTTCCAAATAAGTAATTGCATCAAATAGCAGTAAATTTGAAATTGAGATTAAATTATGCTTCGCCCATGACTTAGCGAAATGGCAATGTGGGCTTCGAAAATTTGATCCCCGGTCTCTCCGCGACCTCCTTTTATTTTATTTTTTTTCTAGTTGTCAAGGAGAAGTTTCGAGGCCAATTTTCAGAATGCAGATTGGGTTGTAAATAAGACACTACCCAGAGATTTCGTCCTCATTTTGCGAGGATTTTATGATCTGAGTTTTGGTTTCTTATAGGCGCAAGTCCCTATAGTTAATTATCTCTCTCGATAATGAGAGAGAACTTTCGATCAAGGCTGGTCGTTAAATATATAAGTAGTATCCGACATATAGTAGGAGCATGATTTAGGTATTTGGAGATTTAATATTCAAAATTAGAAATTTACCATCTTGTGCTTAAAGTGGTTAGTGGAGAGAATGATGATAGACATGATCAAGATCCCATGGTTGCATCGTCCCGGGTTATCATGGTCCCTGTTCTACTTAGTCAGAGGAGGTAGTCGACCCAACCTGACAGAAGGATCCTTATTGGCAGTCATGGGTTACTTCGTCCAAGCTTACCTTGTAAACTTGGGGTAATATTTGTCTAAGAGAACAAATTTGAATCCATCTTAGTTAACAAAGGGTTTGTGCCCTATTAATTATATCCTATTGATTCATTGTTTAATGATTTAAAGCCATTGGGGAACAGAAGGGCTATGACCATGACCTAATATAATGGTGCCATTTGGCAGTGAAACCACCCGGTCAAAGGTTCTCGGTCATAATTATTTATCTGTGGTGCCATTTAGCGGCAAAATCATTGGTGTGGTGTCATTTGGCAGTGAAACCATCAGTTGGAGAACACGTGCCACATCCTTACTGGTAACAGACAGATTGAGAATGCATCATTGTGATATTCTCAATCAGACATTTGCTCTTTGTGGGTTGAAGTAGTTTTCATATTTATCCACCTTGGCAAACTATTGTGAAGTGCATATGGGTATTTTTTTGCTTTAAATGTTTTGGTGTTTTCATTTCAATTTTAAATATTTTAGGTTTTGCTGATTTTTAAATTCTGAAATTTTTATGGAATTTGAGAGGCATCTTTAAATATTTCGGATCTTATTCGATTGAGATTTTTTGTCAACACAGTCAACATCGTGATTTTCATGGCCATTTTTATTCTTGGTTGAACCTTGTCGATTCTGCCTACTTGCTAACAGAGAATCGAGTTCGTCATAGGCCGTCTCTATAAGTAAATTTTTTTATTATAGACTTTGAAGGCTTAATATAAATGCATTAATAATATCCTGGTCGATGCCGCAACCATATATTTGTTCGATTGTTCGGGCATTGCCGACTCCTATCTGTTCACATAGAAGGATCGGGCTTGAATTTGGGTTCAGTTGCGTAACATCCTCAGAAGTCACATGTGTGCATACGACACGTTTGTTGGGGCCCATACCAGTATATACTTTTGTATGCAATTTTATAAGTTAGTGTCTATGTGCATAATGCAGTTTGCATGCTAAAGTAATGTATTGCTAAGGTGTGGTGCATTTTGCATATCGGGTGATATATTTGCATGATGCTCCTACATATTATAAATACATATATGCTACGAATGTGTCAGTGCCCATTTTGATGCACGAGGGGGAGATGTTTTTGCAACGACAAACTATGCAAATGACCCCTATTGATAAGTCTGCAGGGTTTTGTTTTGGAATTTTTTGGCGCCTTCTGCCCGCTTGTTTGCTTGTTATAGATTTGGTGACATGGTGTAGCAACGCGTTAAATTTTATTTGTAGCGCTTTTGACAATGCAGTTTGGCTCATTCACTTCTACTTGTCATCTTCGTCAATGTTCAACCTGCAAACGATGCATCAACAACTTTCCACCTATCGTCTGCAAGTGAATTGATCTATTCGACGTGACAACCTAGTCTTGCGAATTTGTTGCTTCAGTTTACCAATGGCCTATAGTTTTTACTATGGATTCCATCCTTTTGCTTACATGTGAATCATAGTGTGTGATATTTTGGGTTATTTGCTACTTTATGCAGGTAAATTGTCGTTCATTAACGAATCACCTGCAATGGCTTGTAAGTGCCTGCATTCATCACAAGCTCCTTATGCATTTTGTTGCGCTCTTCGGTCCTTGCTTGTTAATGACATGTTGCATGTTCATAAATGATCCCTCATCCTCGCAGTATATTCTATTGTGACTTGCAGATGAACTACATTCATCATAGCCCTTTTGCATTGTGCTTGTAGATGGTTGGTATATGATGGATCTTCTACAATTGCTTGTTCATGCTTGTATCAGCTGCATACAATTTGTCTTTGCTTGCAGTAGATCATTGTATTTGTCGGTCATTGACTGGTTATTGACTACAAGGGTGTCGCAGCATATATTGTCTGTTGTTGATTATCATTGCCGTGCATGCGACAAATCTTCCGTCATTTCCAGTAAGCATTTGCATTCGCCACGATCTTTTGTTTCAAGCCTGTAGAAGATCCACCATATTGGCGATACATTCACCATCATTGCTTGTAGATAGGCTTGTTGTTTGTATCGCAAGCTTTCTAATGTTATGTGTGGACAAGTTGTGTTGAATGCAGATCTTTTAGTGCTGCTCATAGGCACTCATATTTATCGTCATTCTTCTTGTATTTGCTTGAAGACAATATGTTGAACTCATCCTAGGTCTCCTACAACAGAGCATAGGAGTTTACACTTGTCGTAGTCCTTTTGCAGCTTATCTTCTATTTTTGCTTGTATGTAAATATATTTATGTATTTGTAAGCCTATGCTGATTGCTGGTTAAGTCGCGTCCACTATAGATTTCCCAACATACTTTCATCGGCAACGTACTATGCTTATCATATGTTGACTTTTAGTGTTCGTGAATAACTACTGCTCTTATCTAAGAACTGGTTGTCATTGTTTGGAGGGTCATTTTAATATCTGTTGCATATTCCTGATAGCCACTACAAACTTTCCCTTCTATTTGTAGGCTAGATGATGTGTGTATGATCGATCTCGTACAACGAATCATAGGACCTTACATGTATTACAAGTGTGTTGTCCTCTGCTTGCAGGTTGTGTTCATTGGTTTGTAAGTTGAGATTGACCACATGAAGACTATTGTAGTCATTGCATATCTCAATTATCACTTACAAGCAATCTATTGAATACACCATATGCCTTTTGTTATGTTGCTAGATGATTTATAAATGAAATTGTCATCACTTCCTCTAGCATTTGTATATTAACTGATATACTTGTCATATTCATTGAAAGTTTGCATTGTTACTTGTGAACAAATCAATATCTCTTTTTTTATTCACTTAAAAACAAATCATGTTCATTGAGATTCAGCATAAGTCCTTTACTTGTTTATTTGAATGACAGGAATTATGATTTAGCATTTGAATTTTAATTTAAGAATGTGTATCTTTCAGTTTAAAGTTTGGTTCCCTGTGATTATTCAAGTTATGTTCCTTGTTGTTTTACGTTCAAGTCCCTTATTGTTCATTCAAATTTCCTGTCAATTGTTTACGTTCAGGTCCCCTGTCACTAAAAAATATGGCAACCTCGCGGTGTCTCCCCCGTTTAGAAGAAATTTGGGGAGTCAGACATTCCTGCCACACTATAGAAAAGTATGTACAATAAGTGTTGGGTGACACTGTTGTTGTGATATTCGATCCCATCACGTCAAATAAAGGCATGTATGGATATTGAGTGTACCTATTTTAAAAATGCAGTTTTTCCATACAGGCACTAAAGCACACATACATGTACTTAATTGTCCCCGCCACGTTAAAAAAAAGCGTGCACATGGCCTACACGCCTCGCCTTAAGCACCGCACTAGGTTCTCTTCCACCACACTATAGAAAAGTGTGAATGGACAATTTTCTGGTGCATCGCGAATGCCGAGAATAATATTTAAGATTTGTTGAGTTTTCTAAACATTATACCTTGCGCGAAAGTCGATGACGGTGGTACTGAGGTGGAGATGGTGGCGAATGCACAAAATATTTCTTTCTCTTTCTTCTTTTTTACTCTCTCCGGCAACAACAACAATAACCACAAGAATAATAGAAACTAATAACACTAACGAAATTAATTACTAACACTAACTAACAATGATGGTTTAATAAAAATGGAGGGGAAGAAAGTTGCTAAGGTCGGGTTGAGTGAAATGGTGAGAAGAGATGGTGAGGAAATTCAGTCGTAGGGCTATTTAGTGGGAATTTGTACAGCGAACAAGGGAAAGCAGATTTGTTGTATTATGCAGGAGTTGGGGTGGGTTATGGGCGTTTAAATAAGTGAGGGGGGTTGTTCTGGGACGAATTATTATGTCTGGTCACCGGATGTCCGGACACCCAATTTAGACATGCCACGTCACCCGAATACACTGGGTCCCGATGCATTTTGGTGACGTGGCGCGTCTGGATTGGTGTCCAGACGAATCCGGACACTGGACATAATAATTTGCAAATACTCAACAAAAAAGCTAAAATGTAATTAAAATTATGTATTAGCTGCTCTTTTTCAAAAGTACATCAAAAGCGTAATAAAAGCGCACAGAATCAAACGAAAAATTAGGTCCGGTGACAGGACCTAATAATTTGCCATCTATAGGGAACTTTTATTAGGTTCGGACACATGACGTAGCTCTACATCCGGACGCCAATAAAATGTCGCCACGTGCTCTTACTCTGTACCGCGCGGCCCGACGACCCAACCCGAAATGGAAACCCGGTATTGCTATGTTCGTGTATTGCTAGGTATTGCTCGGTATTGCTTGGCAATAACGAGAAATACTGCTTTGTCAAAATCAATACCGAGCAATACCTAGCAATACCGAGCAATACCTAGCAAAACCGGGGTATTGCTAGGTATTGGTCTTGACAGAATGGTATTTCTTGTTACCGAGCAAAACCTAGCAATACCCTGCTTTGTACAAATTAGTTAATACATAGCAATATTGGGTTCAGGTCCGGGTCGGGTCGTCGGGCCCCACGATAAAGAGTAAGAGCACGTGGCAACATTTTATTGGCGTCCCGGTGTAGAGCTCCGTCAGGTGTCAGGAACTAAAAATTCCTCTACAGGAGCTAGAGTCGGATTAGGAGGAAGGGTCGGAAGGCTTGCCGTAAGTGGATCTCACAACTGTGAGAGGCGTCGGTGGCTGCGAGTCTGATACTAGAGGCGGATGGTCGACGTGAGTGAGGCCAATCCGACAAGGTTTGGAGCTGGAGGTGGGATCCGGCTGCAGGAGATCGTGGACTGCGGGTCGGGGCTTTCGGTCGGCACAGACAGAAAACGGGGTCTTCGCACAGGAATGGTTTGGCTTCAGTAGGCCTCGACACGGTGACGGGAGAGGCAGCGGGATTCAACGACTGATTCAGTGGGTAGCTGCGGCTAATCGGGCAGGGATGGATGGGCTTCGACTCGTAGAGGAGGAGGCAGGTGACTTGCGTGACTAAGGTAGAAGGATGGGGCGACAAGCGGTTTGGTTTCAGTACAGGAAGGAATTGTGGTTGAAGAAGGTTGGAGCGGGAGTCTCAGCACAGTAGAGGGACGGGATCGGGCGTGTTTGAGAGGAAGTGGAGTTTGATTGAGTGAAGATTGCAGGGATCGGTCTCTAAAGCAGAAAGCGGGAAAAGACGAGGGTAGTTCGTTCATTCCTGAAGGCCGTGGAATAGAAAAATCCACTGTCAGCTCAATGAAAGCAAACTCACACACATCGTATATACAAAGACTTAAAATTCAAGAAATCTTAGTCGATAGTCGAAGCTCTCAACCAACAAATCAAAATGAGCTGTGTTATCACTCCCATCTTAACATGGAGCATATAAATTGTTGAGGTGGACTGTCGAGATCTACACAGGATTTACATTCGGATTCACAGGATTTGAATGAAGTCGACGCTCATCAATCCGACAAATTATTGTGTCCGGATTCATCCGAACACCAATAAAAACACTCAAAAATACCGGGGCCCAGTCTATTTAGGTGAGGTGGCCTGTCCGGATTAGATGTCCGCATGTCCGGTGACCGGACACAATAATTTGCCCATCAATCCATGGTACGTTTGATTTTGGTTGATTTGATTTTTTTTAAATTAATTAGATTGATAATAATAATAATATATTTTATAGAACGAGTCAATTACCCAAAAAATGTCTCGACTTGCATTAAATTAATGAAATAATATATAGTTTTTTTTTTGTTAATGTAGTTATAGATCAATATTATTGTGAAAGATCTCTACAGAATTATGTTATCAATAATAACTTCAAACTATTTTCTCTTGAAGTCAAGTATATGATGTGTTGAATCGCGCGCACTCCATAATTGTTGTTATAAGTAAGACATAAATCACTAATCAAACTAAATATGCAAGAACAATTACACCGTGACTTAGGAATTTTATATATCCTGGCCCTTCACTTTCAAGCTGATTTGGATGAGGATAATTATTAGGTTTTGACAAATAACTCTGATATCTCAAGCAATCTCAGGAAGCACCTACAAAATGAATTCATCATTACTTATATAGTTTGTGTTAGAGAGCAAAACCAATTAGGTATTTGATTGACGTTATTTTTATTCCCATATTAGACAACATAAGGAATCTGTGTGCTGCAAAAATTAATGTTTTCAACTATTCAAAAACACATCCCATTAGATTTCTTACCTTACTGCACTTCCAATGCCCCCTCATATCTCTATATATTTGTTTACCAATCATAAAATACAAGATTTGAAGGTAAGCAGTTGTTCTTCATAATCGAGCAGGGGATCAATAGCACAAGGATCACACAATCCATGGGCTTGTGCTTCTTTCCTTATGCATTTTTGAGGTATGTAATCAATTACTTCTAATCATTCTACTTTTTCACTAAGAATTCAAACAATGATGCCTCATATTTGACAAAATCAAGCATCTTACTAACAATAATATTATGTTTGTCATATTGAGAAGGGCACCATCTACAAGATAACATAAACCGAACTTTCAGACATCAACACTTTCAGTACACTTCATGAATGCTTTCTCCAAAGTTTATATTTTTGAAGTTCTTATCATCATAAAAAATATTTATCAGATAATATATTTCTTCCCCTCATCTTCTTAAATTTCTTTTTAGATGGGATCCACAAGCTCCAACCCAGTAATCACAATAAACTTGATAAGTTAACAATGTTATGTTCTTCCTTTCAATATTGAGCACAATGAATTATCATCATTCATCATCAATAATAGTTCATGAATCATTCACCAAATAACCACAGTTCATGATAAATAAAGATCTAACTAAATGAGGAATCTCTTTGTCGATGGCAATAAGATCATTAGCTTCAAATTGCACAATCACTTTCTCTCACTCCTAGCTCTATATATGACCCGAGCAATATAATATCCCTTTATATGTGATTAGAGTGGACATCTCCGTTTTGTGACAAAACAACTTAAATAAACAAATTTTCATAAGAGATAAGGAGGACAAAATAATGCAATTGAATCCTAATCAAACAATGTTCAAACCTCTTATTCACATCATGATCAAAATCTTCTTAAACCATGTTCAAATATTATTCAAAAATATTTGAACATTGCTCGAATCTTATTCGAGCCTTATTTTAACCATGGTATTCAAATTTTACTTGAACATCATTCCAACTATGTTCGAACCATAAAGACATTATTCCAACAATTTTTAAACCTTAATCAAACAATCTTCAAACTTTATTCAAACAAAGTTGATTTGAACGCATTCATAACAAGTAATGTGATATCTAATGTCATCATATGTTTAGTATTTAGAATGCAAATGATATATTCAATCCTAAATAATCAAACATTTACGATCATCAGAGTAAGCCAAAAATTGTAGTGAAAATTCGATGCAGATCACCCACACCAAATCTAAGAACACGATAGACAAAAGTACTAAGAAGACGAGCGATCAAGAAGCATATTTTCTAAAATATATGTATGTTTTACTTTTGGTGTCATGGGGCAAAGTTAACAATGAGTAGTTAAGATACATAGGCTTCGTTTGGGACAACTTACTACTTCTTAAAGCACTTTTTTAGTACTACAATTTTAATTTTTGTATAAAAGAACTGTTTTAAAAAGCGCAGTAAGAAAGTCGTCCCAAACAAAACCTTAGAATAGGAGAGATGATCTTTATTGAGAACACAAACAATAACAACAGCAAAGCTCTTCAACAAAATATAACAAATGAAGTCAACTGAAAACCTTTCGCATGAAACTAATTATTTGCACCGTTATGGAATCTTGAAGTATTCAACGTGATTGCAATGAATACCACAACATATAGAATTCCTGCAGAACATAAGAAATAATAGCAGCAAATGCAAGCAGAGTGGAAAGAGGACCAATTCTACTTCGGAGCAAGTTTGATTGGGCAAATTGCAAAAGCAATGCGCCTTGCAGCGAAGGCTAACATGAAACGTTCATCCTCTGTTAGTTGTCTCTCAATTACCTTCACAACAGATGGATCCTGTAAATACAGCAAAGTTCCAAATAATGAAAATTAGTGAAAAAAAAAAGGAAGCAAATAGTTTATTTGATGGAATGATATGACAATGAACATTTTTATCTATTTTCATAGTAACATATTATTGGTTAGGATTATATAAAAGTTTCCATGAGAAATTACATGGGTACATCAGATACCCATGGACTAGAACTCTTAATGTCTTTTTTATGAATACTAAAACAAAATTAGCAAAAAATTAGAGATTGAAAAAACATGAAAAAGAAATCAAAGGTGATGAACCATTAAGAATAAATAAGAAACAGCCATTGAGGATTGGTAGCAAAAGGATTCTACTCTATGTTGATTTTAATTAATTTCTTGACAAAGCTTTCTTGATACATAAATAAGTAAGATTAGTAATGCTGATTTAGATAATTTTCACGTTTATTTTTTCTTAGAAAAATATCACATTTGTTAATGTGAAGGTTGCAAAAATATTAGAAACCAAGATTTTAAAAAACTAGACTTCACTTCATTAAAAAAAGGAACTTCAAAAGGATGATCCAACTAGATTATGCATTTCTAGTACTTCCCAAGATTCCTTTCATAAACATCAGAAAACCACAACGCAGGATTAAAGGATTTTAAGCAAACAGGGCAAGTTTCAATAAAACTGCTCCCATTTGATAATCTTAAGTTTTAAGGGGAAAAAAAAAGGTATACATGCATCAAGAAAAAACCTAAGAAAAATTGTGAAATGGCTATTTTGTTACTGTGAGATGTTTCACTGAATAAGTTACGAAAATTACATGTTCAGTAAAATATGTAGTCAATATTTGGAGTGATCTTGCTTCTATTCTTCCTATTTACCTTCATAAATGATTCGCTTTTCTTGGATAAAATTGGCAGATAGATCCCAAAAAAAAAATTTGGTAGATAGATTTTGGGAATAGCAAGGTAAACTACAGTAAAATGTAAAACAAAAATTTGAAATTTAATATGCCAAAAATCATATCAACGAGCAGAGAAGTAATAAAGTTATGTTTTCCACATAATAGTTCACAAAGTGTGAACCAAAAAATAACAAAGAAAGAGATTCTGTGGATACCTTTATCTGTAGCTCGTTGGGAGTCGGTCTAATTCTAGCAACATCACCAATCCGGATAACATTGTTGACATTGCCATGTTCATCCCTCTCTGTTGGCAATGATGTAGAATGCCTCCACTGTCCCCCAATAATAAATTTATATTTATACCTGAAATCTCAATTTAACAAATTATTGGTTAGAAAATATTAGAAATTATCTTTTTTTAATAGATTTAAATGAGAATTTAATTTTTAACAAGATAAAATGGCGAAAAAGGATTCATGTAGCCGACCCCACGTAGTGGGACAAAGGCTTGATGTTGTTGTTGATGATGATATAAAAATGAAGGAATTGACATGCATGCGACAAAATTTGAGTTCCTATATCTAACACCTAAAGTTCTATATTTAGATAGATAACACTCTAACGTCTAAATTGTATCAAAACGTAAATTTTACTTTAGATAAATTAATATTAATAATATTTTGAATATGTTATATACGTAAATATAATAATTTAGGAGTTAGATATATAAATATATATACAAGAATTTTGTGGCATGTAGGTAAATTTTCATAAAAATATTGCAATGTCAGGAACACAGTTTTAACTCTGCTCCAAGAAATCTAAAACAATAAACATACTTTCCATGCCGAAGTCTAACTTCTGCTTCATATCTTGAACCTCCTTTGTGTACTGCCTTTATGGATTCCTTCCAATTGCCTGTGAAGTCCCCCACCAAGCACACCTCTTCTCCCTTCAACAAAAACATACAAAAGTAACAATGTTAGAAAAGTAAAATTGCTAAAATCAATGTATTATAAAAAAAAAACACTCAATCATTTGAACCTAATCACAAAAATACAAACATTTCATAATAATAATCAAAAGGCGAAAAGTCATTACTCGATAAAGTTGGAACCTTACCTCTCTACATCCATTGTTCCACACAAAATTTACAACATGAGTTGGAGATCCATCAATTTTGCCATTTTCTGCCATGGCAATAAGGTCCCATGTGGCCCAAACAATTGCTGGTCTGCAGAAAACATCATTTTTTATATTCAATCAGAGACGACTTATAGGCTATGAATTGAACAAAGCTACTCCATAACAAAAATTAGTATGCAAAAATGCCACAAGCAAAGGAAACTCCAAATCAGGACCACCAGCAACAACTACTGGCTGGATTTAATCTATGTTGCATCGATACACCTATTTATGAAGGCGTACTATATCGGATATGTGTCGGACACGAATACACGTCCGATACGTGTCGGATATAGCAAAGCCGTATCCAATTAAAATAATATTTAATTTCAAAAAGACATGCGTATCCGATACGCGTGTCCCGTTGAAAAACTAAAAAAAAATCCCAAAAAATAACGCAAAGAGAAAGGGCTAACATTGAGATGTTGCTCGAGCCAACTAAAGGAGTATGACAGGAAAAATGAGTTACTAGACATTTAATGCTTACTTTTATTTTGATATTATAAGCTACAAACCTACAAATGATGTTGTTTTTATTTTATTTTTGTCATTTCAAATATTATGCTTTGATTACTTTCTTAATTTTTATGTATGATTTATAATTTTAATGTCGTGTCCAAGCCGTACCCGTATCCAGTATTTTTAAGAATTGACGTATCTCGTATCCGTATCGTGTCGTATCCGTGTCGCCGTATCCGTATCAGTGCAACATTGGATTTAATTTTGCAGATATTAATTGATGGTAAAGATTCATAGAAAATAAATGCAAATGTACCTATCAGGTCTGCATGAGTGCAAGCCAGTAACAAAATTATGGGCAGCACTAAGGGCAGTATCTTGAATCCAGTGTAAGTACGCAATAACACATGCAGGGGATCTATCGAATCCAGTAGTACAAGTCACAAATATACGATGATTCTTCCTCAGAAGGCGTAATAAAAGCCCAACAGAGAAAGGAAGTTTCTTTCTCAGGTCTACAGAGTCCACCTCCCTACAAAAATGCCACAAACAAAAAAATAGTAAATTCAATAATCATTAATTAAATAAATCTTTCTGAACGAAAATAATTGTCTGCATGTAAAATTGAAACCACAAAAAAAGCATGATTCGAATAAGATTCACATTGCAACCAGAAATCCGACTTATAACAATTTTGACTAAAATCAATCACTTGCTGAACCAATTTCAAATTATGTAGATACAAAAGAACATACTAAAAGATCATAAAATAAAGAAATTCAAGAAATTCAAGCCTGACGTCAATACAGAGAGATAACTTTCGCCAAAAATTTATAATTGCCACTTGTACCATTCTAGAAGAAGTCACATCCAATACAACATTTAATAAGCCAAGAGGAACAAAATAATTCAGAAAAACATTATTGAAAAGAACTCTCCTTTACATGTCTCAGGCATCAATAATCACAAAATCCCTTCAGCAAATAACAATAATTCGAACTAAGGTTTCGTTTGAGACGGCATTTTACTGTTGCTTGAAGCAGCTTTTTAGTATAAAAATGTACTAGAAAAGATGCTTCAAGAAGCAATAAAAAAGCCGTTCCAAACGAAGCCTGAAAATCACTGAAATCCCACAAGGTACAGTAATCAATCCTTAAAGATATGCTCGAAAACATGCATAATAAGGCAGATAAACCAATCAAAATTCACAGCTACGCTCGTAGATGCAGAAATCACGTAATTCCATGAACAATTAGGCTGCAATCCAAGAAACTCATGAAACTGTAAAGCCGAAAATCTAGCATTGTATACTCACGCTCCGACTTCAAGCCACAAAACATTAATCCAGTAATTTGTCCCATTACGTTAACCAAGAAACAAAGAATCAGCAAACCCAAGCAACCTACCACAGAAGTAATAAAAAGCCACAACAAGCCACAGATTACAATTACACGTACAACCAAATAAAAGATCCAATAGCAAGACCTAACAATCAAACTACATAGAATCAGTCTCATCAACAACAAAACAGCAAAATCCAGAGTACCAATAGCTGAAACAAGGAACCAAAAATTGAATTTACATAATTTAATTTACTGAACCGCTCCGAACTGTACAATACAAACATGATGAGACCACAACATCATCTCTATAGGGGTGGTGCATTATCACATACATGTTTATACTAAGACTAACAAACAAATGATTTAAAAAATTAAATCAATTAAAGTAATATTGACACTCAAATGTTGATTCGCATTATTTTAATTATACAATTGTATTCAATTGGTTGAAAAGAAAATATGAGTATTTTTTTAGTTTGATTTGATGTATGTTTAAAATGTGAAACATCATTTCCATATAGTGGTAAGCCTGCCTTCCTCGGAAGTCGAAACCATATTTGTAAAAATCAAAAACAAATTAACAGAGAAAAGAGAGATAGATCGCCATAATTTAAAAGAGAACCATTGAGACAATAGTAAAAATGGGGTGAAGTTATACTATCTGCAAAGTGGCGTAATCCATATCAACTAATGAAACAAAAAATTTATCTAGCATTCAAGCAGTTGTAGTCCACTAATGCAATGAATAATAAAATAGAAAGAAGTGGAAGCAAACCACCACCTTTCAAGTGCTGAGAAATAAAGCAAGAGGTACATCTTGATGCATTGTTATGAATGGTTAGTATAAGGTAGAGAGATCCCAAATAAGAGGTATGTGCTCTAGCCTTGTAGAAAGAATGTCACTTACGGTGTCTTTTTCATCTGCTATGATGACATTGAGGCGGCAGGCCGAGCAGTTGTAAAGCATCAAAGTTGAATGACGGAGAGATCTCGAAGAGGCACAATTTTGAGCTTGTAAAGAAAATGTGCCATATGCGAAGTGAGATAATGAGGCCATGAATAGCTAGCGATGTCATAACTCATAAGGAAAGAGAAGGTTTTGAGTGGGTGGAGATTGAGGCTCTATTTGGAGCAGCCTTCACATTGCTCTGTTTTTAGACCACAACCATACTTTTGCATTTACCTACTGCTTCCTTGTTGTTTTCAAAAAATTTAAGTGATAGGAAGCTATTTTTTATAATTAGATATGATATTATGTGGTAGCTATATGAAAGTCGTTGAAAAAAATTATAATCTCCGAAACTTTCAAAAAAGTTGCTTTTCTCACCGCTTCTTCACATGCACCTTTACAAAAAGTAGCAGCCATCCCAAACGGATACTAAATATGAAGAAATTAGAATTCACTTGATTAAGATGGTTTTTTGCGCTACATTACTTTGTATTTTATATATGTCATTTTTTTTTTCTTTGCACTTACATTACTTTGTAAAAAACCTAAAAAATTACAATACTTGCAAACCATTTACTTTACACCCACCATACAAGCAACTAAAAATAAAACATATATCTTTCAAGAAAATGTTTTAAGAGCTATTTTCCATTTTCCAAATATTATGACAACAAATTAAAAATCCAAACCATTAACATTGAAATGATAGGTTAATTAGATTTCTATATTTCCGTTATCCACCAGTAATATTAAGTGCATTAGTGGATGGCTGTTTTCAGCCAGTCATTAATTGAAAAGAGGCATCATTTGGTTTGAAGCAGTTATAAGTGTGTGTGGGCCTTTAATTCTTTCTTAACCTATTTAGAATTCACGCAAGCAGAATAGAGAAGAAAAAGGGAAGCAGTGTGGTTGTGGAAAGGATCATATTTTATAGGAAGAATCGACTCAATATACTGTTGATGTTACAGCACAGTGCAGCAGAAATCCCTGTATCTTTGTTTGGCACAGTGCCTAGATTACCTGTAGCATATTCGGCATAGTGGAATTTGGCAGTAAAGAAAACGGCAAGGTGATCAGTGCAGGAAAATTCTATCGTTGAATTAAAGAAGTAAAAGGGTTCGGGATTTCGAAAGAATAATTTTAGTAAAGAATTCTAATTCAAGGAGAATACTAAAGAAATTGAGAAAGACGAAGAAGTTTAAGAAAGAAGGAAGAGAAACAAGTTTGGTATATTCCTAGTGTAGATTTAGTAGTACAAGTTCTTAAAGATGTTGTATCTTATGATATCCTAGATTCATCTAGTCATATGTATAGAGAGTTTCGAAGTGACGTATAATCATAGAAGAGTACAAAGTAGAGAATTGGAGGAGATGCCTCGATAAGAAAGTAAGTAATGCAAATTAAATTTTTAAAGACAAGTTTTGTTAAATTATACTTATATACTGAAAATTGACCGAATTAAAGAAACATATGTATTACAAGTTATTTATTTTGATTAAAGATGTTCTTCTCCAAATTTTCAAGTATGAATAATTGATTACATAATTTCAGCATTTGAGTCCAAAATAAAGTTTTGTATGTTCATCTAAATATTTTCCTAATTAATAATGTTTTGAAAAAATGTTAATTTTCTTACATATGATATGTATATTCTTTGTATTATAATAAAAATTATAATGAAAGCATGCAACAATATAATTATAAACTATGAATATGTGAAGTGTGTTGAATATAAACTTCAAGTAAAATTTAGCTGTAAATGATGTATAACTTATAAGTGTAGATTGGACAAAAGGATTTTCATACATGAGACTACATTGTAAGTGGGACAAAATATTATATTTGCATATCAGGTGGGGCAAAATTGCAAAAGGGACCCTAAAGAGACAAAAAATGATCTTTATGTAATTCAATGACAATAATGTCAGGTTTATAAGGCTCCATTGAATATTGTTATGAAAGTGTAGCAAAATTTTTTATAAATTAAAATTAATATTTAATGTAAAAGTAAAGATTAAAATAATAAAATTCATCAAGATTTTATGATATTTTACAAGAAAAAATAAGTTTATTCAACGATGATTTCAATATTTTGATTTACTATAATTACAATATTTTAATTGTTAATTAATTTGCAAATCTTATTAAACCTCATAGCTCACCAGTATCTTTTTTACTGGCTGTTGTTACATGAAAGGAAAAAGAAAATATCAGTGCAAATTAATTTGCAAGTTATTTCATATTTTATTTTAATAATTATCTTTGTTGTGAAGCCTAAATTTGAGGTATGAAAACATTTCAATGATGTATTATTTTGAAATTGTATTAGTAGCCTGTAAGTATGACTTTGATGAAACTTTAAGTTATTAGATATTTCTGTTGATATAATGGAATATTAGTGAATATTTTATTTTACTTTCTAAATGAATGAAAAGTATCAGATGTTTAATAATGAAAATATTTTTTTTTTGTTACACTCTACAGCACTGTTAAGAGTATTATGGGTGTTACAAAAGTGGTATTCACTTTTGTGACACCCCACAATACCTCTTAACAGTGTTATAGAGTGTAACATGCATAACATAAAATTTTTCTCATTAAATATCTGATACAATTCCTTTGAAAATTCACATAAAACATCCAATAATATTTCATATGATACATCAACAAAAGCATTTAATACATTAAAACTTCAACAAAGACATACTTACAGAGCCACTAATGAAATTAAAATTAATATATTATTGAACTGTCTACATACCTCAAATGTAGACTCACAAATAGAGACAACCATTAACATATAATATTGAAATACTTGCAACTTAGTCTGCATCGATTTTTTCTTTTTTTTTTCCCTATAACAACAGCCAATAAGAAATATACTGGTGAGATGTGAAGCTCAATAAACTTTGTAAATACATTAGAAATTAAAATACAATAATTATAATAAATTAAAAACTTTAAAATCATCATTGAAATAACTTACTATTATTTGTAAAATATTCAAAAAATTTCCATCCAACAATACAGTTAATACATGCACTGCTGCTTTCCTTCACTGCCACAAAAATCTTTTCATCTGAACTCTTCTTCATTAAATAATTTAAATTATGAGCTTCATATAAAATCTCTGAAACAAGATCGGATTTCTTTGGTATCCAGAAATACCGATTGCTCATAATTTTCTCCTGATCATCTAAAATGAGATCCTTTCTTTTTTTTGATTACTTTTGCTCTATAAGTTGCAGATAATCTGGGCTAATCTTCTGAGCTTCAATGATTTTTTCCTACAAAGAATGATGAATTGTCATATGATTAACACTAACTGAATCTTGATCCCTACATTCTGACTTCGAATTTTAAAGTTTACATTTCTTTAATCAACCATTCTTCCATAGTCAACATACAATTCAACTATACTTTAGACTTTCTGCTTAATGTATCAGCAACTACATTAGTTTTTCCTAGATAGTACTGGATGTCAAGATCATAATCTTTTATCAATTTTAGTCATCTTCTCTACCTCAGATTTAATTCCTTCTAAGTGAAAATGTATTTCAAACTTTTATTATATTATGAAAGCATGCAATAATATAATTATGAACTCTCAATATGGAAAGTGTAGTGAATATCAATTTAAAGTAAAGTTTGACTTTAAATAATGTATAACTTATAAGTGTAGGTGGGACAAAAGAGTTCTCATACATGAGACTACATTGTAAGTGGGGAAAAAAGAATCCCAGAGAATATTATATCTGTATACCAAGTGGGGCAAAAGAGACCCTAAAAAGCCAAAAAGAATCTTTATGTAATTCAATGACGATAATATACCTGGGCTTCATTGAATATTATTATGAAAATGTAACCAAATATTTTACATATTAACATTGATATTCAATGTAAGAAGTAAAGATTAAAATATTAAAGTTAATTATAATTTTATGATATTTTACAATTAAATATAAGTTTATGTAATTATGATTTGCAAAGCTTATTAAGCCTCATAATTCACAAATATCTTTCTTACTGCTATTGTTATAGGAAAGGGAAAGAAAAATAATTTGTGTAAATTAATTTGCAAATTTTTTCATAATTTATGTTAGTCATTTATCTTTGTTGTGAAGTCAACATTGAGGTATGAAAATATTTCAGTAAAGTATTACTTTGTAATTGTATTAGTGGCTTTATAAGTATAACTTTGGTAAAATTTTAAGTTATACCCTAGAGAATATTATATATTTATACCAGGTGGGGCAAAAGAGACCCTAAAAGGCGAAAAAGGATAACTATGTAATTCAATGACTATAATGTCAGGTACACCTGGGCTTCTTTGAATATTATTATGAAAGTGTAAAAAGTTATACCCCATAGAATATTATATATTATACCAGGTGGGGCAAAAGAGACCTAAAAGGCGAAAAAGGTATCTATGTAATTCAATAGCGATAATGTCAGGTACACCTGGACTTCTTTGAATATTATTATGAAAGTGTAAAATTGATATTCAATGTAAGAAGTAAAGAATAAAATATTAAAATTAATTATGATTTTATGATATTTTATAATTAAATGTAAGTTTATGCAATTATGATTTGTAAAGTTTATTAAGCCTCAAAACTCACTAATATCTTTCTTACTAGCTATTGTTATAACAAAGGGAAAGAAAAACATCTGTATAGATTAACTTGCAAGTTATTTCATAATTTATATTAGTATTTATCTTTATAGTGAAGTCAACATTTGAGGTATGAAAATATTTCAGTAATATATTACTTTGGAATTGTATTAGTGCTCTATAAGTAAAAGTTTGATAAAATTTTAAGTTATTAGATACTTCCGTTGATGTAATTGAATATTAGTGGATATTTTATTTCATTTTCCAAATGAATAAAAAGTATTGATATTTAATAATGAAAATTTTATATTTATTTTTATAATATTCCACAGTATTATTAAGGGGTACTATGAGGTATAATAAAAGTGAATTGTGACACCCCACAGTACCCCTTAACAGTACTGTAGAGTGTAACATGCATAACATAACATTTTTCTCATTAAATATATAATATAATTCCTTTCTTTTAAAATTCGTATAAAACATCCAATAATGTTACATTTGATACATCAACAAAAGTATTTAATAACTTAAAACTTCAACAAAGACATACTTACAGAGCCACCAATAAAATTCAAACTAATACATTACTGAATTGTCTATATATCTCAAATGTAAACTCAGAGACAAACATTAACATATAAAATTAAAATACTTGCAACTTAGTCTGCATCGACATTTTCTTTTCATAGAATTATATTAGTAAGCTATGAGGCTCAATAAACTTTACAAATATATTAGCAATTAAAATACAATAATTGTAATAAATTAAAATATTAAAATCATCATTGAAATAACTTACTATTACTTGTAAAACATCATAAAATGGTAATTAACATTAGTATTTACTTCTTCTAAAGTTTACACTGTATATCAATTTTAGTCTATAAAAAATTTAGTTATCCTTTCATAAAAATATTCAATGGAGACCAAATAAATATGACATTATTAATATTGAATTACATAAAGATCCCTTTTGCCTCTTCAGGGATCCATTTTGCCCCACCTACTATGCATGTATCATATTATCTGAGATCCCTTTTGCCCTATTTATAAAATAGTTTCATGCATGGGAACCATTTTGTCCCTCCTACAATTGTAAATTATATATCATTTATAGCCAAATTTTAATTTAAGTTGATATTCATTACACTTCTCATATTTAGACTTCATAATTACATTGTTAAATGATTTCATAATCATTTCTGTTATAATATGTATACAATTAATATGCATACCATATGGAAAAAAAATTAACATCTTTTGAAAACAGTATCAAATTGGAAAGCATTTAAATGAACATGTCAAATCTTATTTTGAACTCACATTATAAAATTATGTAAGTAATTCTTTATACTTGAAAACTTGGATAAAAACATCATTAAGCAAAATAAATAACTTAAAATACATATTTTCCTTTAATTCAATCAATTACCAGTAGACAAGTATAAATTAACAAGAATTGTTTTTAAAAATTTAATTTTTATTACTTACCTCCTTGTCGAGCTGTCTCATCTAATTATCTACTTCGTACACTTCTACGATTGTAAGTAACCTCATAACCTCTCCTTTGCATAGATCCAATGAATTATCATTTAAACTTTCTCTCTTAATCTTCCTTCAATGATTCCTCAATTTGTTTGCACACTTATCTCAAACTACAATTCATCACATATTTCCAAATTAATAACATCTAAATCTTAGTGACAGTTTTCGAAAAATTTCCATCCAACAATACAATTAATATATGCACTGCTGCTTTCCTTCAATGCCACAAAAATCTTTTCATCTGAAATCTTCTTCACTAGAAAGTGTTGCTCCTAGTGACAGTTTTCCTTCACCGCTCCTGCCAGTGTTCCAAAAACACTATGTTGATTCTTCCTACAGGATTTCTACCGTTGGAGCCTAGCCTTTTTTTTTGCCTCTTACTGCCTCTTACTGCAGTGTTTCCTGTACTATGCCTTTCGAATTCTCCTACATTCTCTTAACACTTTTGTAACACCTCATAGTACCCATTAAAAGTACTGTAGAGTGTAACAAATATAAATATAATATTTTCATCAGTAAACATCTGATACTTTTTAATTATTTGAAAAGTTATATAAAATACCTACTAATATTTCAATTATATCGATGGAAGCGTATAATAACTTAAAGTTTCATCAAAATAATACTTACAGAGCCACTAATACAATTTTAAAGTAATATATCATTGAACTGTTTACATATTTAAATGTAGACTTCACAAACAAAGATAAACACTGAAATATTTTGTATGTTCAAAGTTCATAATTATATTGTTGCATGCTTTCATAATAATTTTTGTTATAATCTGTAAAGAATATACATAGTATATGTAAGAAAATTGACCTTTTTTCTAAAACATTATCAATTAGGAAAATAGTTAAATAAACATACAAAATCTTATTTTGGACGTACTACATTAGAGGTATGAAAATATTTCAGTAAAGTATTGATTTAAAATTGTATTAGTAGCTCTATAAGTATGACTTTGATGAACCTTTAAGTTATTAGATGCTTTTGTTAATATAATGAATGAATGAAAAACACTATGTTTAATGAAGAAAATGTTATTTTTATTTTTTTTTATATTCTAAAACCATCATTGAATAAACTTAATCTTACTTATAAAATATCATAAAATCAAAATTAAATTTAATATTTTAATCTTTATTTCTTACATTGAATATTAATTTTAATCTGTAAAAGATTTAACTATATTTTCATAACAATAATTCAATGAAGTGAATATTGTTTAACTTCCCGTTGCTGTGTTAGATAAAAAATGATATAAAAAATGTGGAATAATCTAAATTCAACAAGTCTATATGTAACGAAATTTACAAATATTGTAGCATCCATCATTCATAAGAAATTTAAAATATATAGATAAAAAATAAGATGAAGCATACAAGAACACAAAGCAGAATAAATCAGAGTTTTGAAACTACCTGTATAATTTTTTTAACAATCTTAAAAATAAATGCACCTGATCAGAAGTCTGGAGAGATGCCAAGACATCTTAAATATGATATACGTTCACCTACCTAATAGGATAGTTCACCATAAGAATATTTGAGTTGCAGCAGAACTCATTGATAGCTCGTGAATTAATCCCCCAATTTGCTCGCTCACTTTCGCTTTGAAAGTTCAGAACAGCAGTGATTCCCTGGGTACAGAAACTAAATTTGGCAAATATAAAACTTGGACAGTAGCGAACTACAAAACAAAACATAAAAAATCACCAAGATTTATCTTCAAAAGGAAATGTAAAATAATATGTATGTGAAACTAAATGTGCATTATATGACAACTTCAAGACGAGCATTGCAACTACTAGGAATAATTCCCTGAAATATAAGAAAAAGCGCATATATTGCTGATTCCAGTAAAAAATGAAACTTGCATGGAACTTAGGTTTAGACAAGTACGCAGGCCTATCACAAATACTAAAATTTGTTCAAGAATGCTTTTGATTGCAGACTTCCACTGCCAAAGCGACTCTTGGTCCTTTCATCCTTAGAATCCACCAACTGGTCATGTCTTTTGAAATTGAAAGGATCAAAGGAGGAGAGAAAGAGATTAAACAAATAATTCTGCACACGCACAAACAGATGGGGATGGATTCTTAAGGGGTTTGTGACTACAAAACAGTGGGATTATCCATAATTGAGAAAATAGAATGAAAATGAGGTGCACGCTATAAGTAGAGTAAGGTTGTATATGCTGATTCTAGATCATCCCTTCAGAAAGTGTGATGAACAAGAGAAGAGTAACGCTATAACATTTTTTTTATACGGAATTTGTTCTCAGGGTTTGAGAAACAAATATTAGATGAAGGTAAATCTATGAATGCAACTAATGAAGTTTGCACAATGTAGAAATGCAGTCCTAAGCTAACGCAAACAAAGAGGAGATACGGAGGACAGAAGAGTAGCTTTTCAATTCAGTGAAATAACACTTGTAAAAGCTTTTACTGTAGCAGCAGCTTACATATATAGAGGTAAGTGTAGTACACGTGCCGTACGCGGGATGAAAATCAGCCACAGGTGAGACCTCTTCATCTACTGGTGTAGAGTGTGGCATGAACGTTGGGGTTTGACTGGTTTTTGGCGAGTGCGGTGGACAGATTAATCTCTTCGCTGAGGAAAAGAGAGCAATGGTCTTCGAGTCCAACATGGGATAATTTTGTTCAGATGGAGGTCTTGAATGCCTAATATTGCTGAGGAAGTCCGTTGAGGGTGTATAGCAGAATGTCTTAACTATCGATGGAGCAACCGACAACTGCGATGTTGTCGACCAGCGCCTTGATGTTCGTAGGATATTCGATCATGGTCTATAGTCCCATGGAGATGTGATGTAGCTCATTCTTGAGTTGTATCACACACAACCGATATATGGCTTGAATGCGTTGTTCAAGCATGCTCCAAATGTCTGCACAGGTGTCGAGATGAAGGAATTATAGGAGGACGCTAACGGTAATGGTGGAGCATAGAGTGGCTGCTAAATTCTGATCTATCAGTGTCCAACGGAGGTGTGCCTCATTCGGTCTGGATGTGCCGGTAGTGTCGAGAATGAGGCGGGGAGGAACAGGTTTGGATTTGTCAAGGAAGGAGGCATAACTATTCGCCCTAAATAGTTTGAGAATTTGGGATCGCAGGTAGAGTAGTTGTCATTTGATAGCTGGACAGGAACGATCGTCTTAATGTTGGAAATGAGAAATATAAGGGAGGAGGGGATGATGACTGTTTCCTGGGTGAGCTCATTAGAGGCGTCGTCGGTGTGTGAGGAAGGGGGGTTGCCATCCTGGTGACTATTGGGCTGCGAGCCAGAGAGGCTCTGATACCGTGTAGAAATGCAGTCCTAAGCTAATGCAAACAGAGAGGAGATATAGAGGAAAGAAGAGTAGCTTTCCATTTCAGTGAAATAACACTCGTACAACCTTTTACTATAACAGCTGCTTGCATATATAGAGTGTGGGCTCCGAAAATTCGGCCCCGGCCTCTGCCCGCTGTTTGCTTTTCTTCGGAGGGGGGGGGGGATTTTAATGAAATAAGTTCCAAGGTAAATTTTGGAAAGGCAGATGGGTTTGTAGATAAGACACTACCCAGATATTTCACCCTCATTTTGTGAGAACTTTATGATCTGAGTTCTGGTTTCCAATAGGCGCAAGTCCCTATAGTTAATTACTCCTCTTGATAACGAGAGAGAACTTTCGATTAAGGCTAGTCGTCAATCAGATACTTATGAATACGAGTTATATGGCATATAGTAGCAGCTGAATTTGGATTTGGGAATTTGAAGATTTTGAATTGGATATTTGAGAAAGTTTGATATTTTAAATAGAAATTCTTGCACTCAAAGAAAATGGTGGGAGAATGGATGATAGACTCGATCAAGATCTCATGGTTCTGTTGTCCCGGCCATCGTGGTCCCTGATCTACTTAGTCAGAGGAGGTAGTCGACCCAACCTGACAGAAGGATCCTTGTCGGCAGCCATGGGTTGCTTCGTCCAAGGGTACCTTGTAGACCTGGGGTGAATATTTGCCTAAGAGAACAAATTTGAATCCATCTTAGCTAAGAGAGAGCTTTGTGTCCTGTCAATCATATCATATTGATTCATATCTCAAGGATTTGATGCCACTAAGGAGCGTATTGGCTCTAGCCATAACCGATATTTCGTTGTGCCATTTGGCGGCAAAACCGGCGATTAGAGGATACGTACCACGTCCTTATTGGCAGGGGATTATTTGAGAATGAATCCTAATAATTTTTTCGACTAGGCATTAGATCTATATGAGCTGAAGTTATTTTCAAATTTGTCCACCTCGACAAACTATTGCGGAAGGTGGATGGATTTTGCTTTAAGTGTTAATGGATAGATTTCAGTTTTAAATATCTTTGGGATTTTGAGATTTTTGGACATTTGGATGACATTTGGATCGTATATTACTTTCTTAAACTATTTATAGGCCTCTTTATTTCTTTCCTAATTAGCAGAATTTTTATATATAAACCAATTTTAATAACAATTTTTTAACTTTTCATAAAACTTTAATTCCACCATCAATTATTTTTACTTTTAGGAGTTTTTTTCTTTGATAATCCAATCATATATTTTGCAACATGCTTATTATCACTAACTTTTTGTTCACATAACATTAACTTAATCATGCATAGACAAAATCTTAAAATCTAGTATCTTACTTTTAAAAATATTTTTGTTAATATTTTTTAAATGCTCTCATCTAATCCTAGAACAATATTTTATTTTATTTGTTATTTTCTAACCCTTCATCTTAAAGTCCAAAACTAATAAACGATGTTAAGCACATAAACTTTCACTTGAAATAATGTTACAATCTTTGCAATATATCTATGATAAAAACTAATCATAGATGAAGTTTACAAGTGGTTGATCCATGCATTGAACTTCTTAGCATCAATTGTCCAATCATATGTAGGAATACCCACGTGGACTATGAAAGCATCTTTCATGAGTGGTAGGCATATCACCATCTTCATCCTCTTCAACTATGTTTGTATTTATCATGGAAATAGGAGTGATATGACTTGGAACCCTAGTCAAAGTTGTAGTTCTTATATTCTCATCACTCCATCATTCGGTCATTTATTCCATCAATCTAGCCACTTGATCAGCTAAATTAGTTTTATTTCCTTCTTTTCTTCATCTTGACATTTGATGTGTCTCCAAGACAAGAGGGAACTTTCCCTTGTCCTAGTACCCTTCTTCATTTTTACCATAGACCAAGAATCACTGTTATGATAACAAATTGATCCATAGATCTACCTTCTTTTGAGTTTTCCCTACTATATTTTCTAAAAAAATATAGAGAAAGTGCCGATTGTTCTCCTTTGAGTAGCTTGTGTCAACACTTAAATTTGCAACAACAATCAAGAAGTAGTGGCACCAAAATAGCAGCAGCAGCTTCTCAACCAAACAGCACAACAGAGCAATTTAGCAATGCAAAACATATCAAAGGAGAAACAGGCAACTCCAAGTCACCGGGAAAATAGTGACAAAAGGGGCTTCTATTAGTGCTTCCTGCTACAGGAGCCGAGTGCCAAGGCTTCCTTCCATAAGAAGTTACATGAGCGTGCCCAGCCCCTTCGATTAAAGCTAAAAGGTTGGAGATGAAGGAAATGACCGCAAGCAAATGTTGACAAGAGAGAGGAAGTTTGTTTTGAGAATTTTTTTAGTTCTTTTTTAGATTCCACAGCTATGTGAGTGATCGGCATCAAAAGGGAGGTCAATAAGATCTAATCTTTTCCTAAACAATCCCCACAAAGAGAGGAATCATATCCATTATAACAAACCTAAATAACTTTTAACTTAACGATAATTCCTAGAGAAATCATCTAAATTGAATTTAAATTTGAATGTAAATTTATCATTAAAAAATTCAAATCCGTCTAATCAAATTGTAAAAAAAAAATTGATCTAATGGTCAAGCTTTTAGCGCTTTGAGACCTCTCTCATTTGATGTTTGAATGACAATTTAATCACGCCTATGAACTCATGGTGACATCCTCTTCAATCTCAATAACGTGATCAAAGAATAAACAGCATTGGCAATTTTTTTAAACAAATAAGATTATTAAAACTTCAATTAATGATGCCAAAATCCTAGATATATCACTAATAGATGATTCATAATATCCCCCGATATTTAAAAATCTAGTAAGCTTCACTCAAGTTTCTTGGTAAATTGTAACTTGAGTCAACCCTAATTTCATGCCTTAGACCCTTAACAGAACACAAAAATGCCTCGAGGCAAAACTGGCTTACTTACAAGATTTGCAAATCTATTATAATATTCAAACACGCTAAGATTATTTTGGTTGCAACCATTTAAGTGATTATTCAATTAATATTGATATTCATCATATGACATATAATGCTCTTTTAAGTATATGTCCATTGCAACACCATGTTGAATTCATTTTGCTTGAAACACTACACCAATAAATTTGATCATGTCCAGCTAATTTTATTTCAGCAACTTAAACTTCTAGAAATCAAACAAAATGTTTTCTCCAAAAACGAAAGACAAAAAACCAAATTATCAGCCATTCCAAAAATAACTCAAGATCATTCCTCCCATTGAACATATTGATCATCATGATGGTTACATTGTACTTGTTTAGAATAACCATGACTTGCCCCAATTTGCTTAAAACACTTTCTTTTCTTTTTTTCTTTTTTTTTTTTGGCCTAAGTATTATGCTCGATTATGATTGACATAATGTAGCAGTCATAGGATTTGATATCAATTTGATGTAGGATGTTTGAGGGTCAAGGATGATATGCTAAAATGAAATCACATAAAAAATTATAATCCACAGGTTACCCGCTCTTAACTTTATCAAAAAATTGTAACTTTTAATTTAAAAAAAAAAACAAATTGCTTCTTCCATTCTAAATGAAAACTTAAGGTTACCAAAAAAAAGTGACAATTTCAAACTCACATTTCACACTATGAAACAAAAATCTAATACACACCACACTTAACTAAATTCCAAACACACATGCACAACTAGTAAACAACAGCAACAGCATGAATCCTTTTTCTCCATTGTGTCATGTTAACAGTCAAATTCTCATTTAAATTTAATAAAAGAATGTCATTTCTAATATTTTCTAGCCAACACTTTTAGATCTACCTATACCACATAGGCCAAATCCAATACATCTGCTCTCCTGATTGGGGCATCGGAAGGCCGACGTTTTATTTGTCCAAACCATCTAAGGAGACTCTTTCAAATCTTATCTACCACTAGAGCTACTCCAACTTTTCACATATGTACTTGTTTCGCATTCTGTCTCTAAAAGTGAAGCCACTCATCCACCTTATCATCCTCATCTCAGCAACACTAAACTTAGTTTTAAGTTTCTATTTTAATGACCAACATACTACACTATATAAAGCATTATAGGTCTCACCACCATCTCATAAAATTTTTCCTTAAGTTTGAGGGGTACTTTTCTATCACACAACAAGCCCAATGCATTACTCCACTTCAACTATCCAACTTGAATTCTACTAATAATATCCCCATCGATTTCACTATCACTTTGAACAACCGACCCAATATATCTAAAACTTTTACTCATATGAATAACTTGATCACCCAAAGTCACAATCCCCCACTATATCTAATATTACTAAAATTATACTCCACATATTCAGTTTTAGATCAACTCAGATGAAAACCTTTAGATTCTAAGATTGACCTCCATAATGTAAGTTTTTCTTGAACTCTCTCTCTAATCTTATCAACAAGAAGAATATCATCAACAAAAAATCATACACCAAGTACATCCTCTTGCAAATGTCTATTAAGAACATCCATGACTAAAGAAAAAAAGATATGAGCTTAAAGCTAATCCTTGATGTAATCCAACTAGAATAGGAAAATACTTGATCAAACCACCTTATCTTTGAACATAAGTAACAACTTCTGCATACATATCTTTAATAACTTAAATATAAGCATTATAAACTCATTTCTTTTCTAGAACTCTTCAAAACACTTCTCTTGGAACTTTATCATTTGCTTCTCTAAATCATTAAATATCATAGGTAGATCCTCCTTATTCTCTCTATACTTCTCCATCAAAGCTCTCAATAAATGTATAGCTTCCATAGTAGACCTACCATGCATGAATCAAAATTGATTTTGAGAAGCATTAGTATCATTTTGTAACATATGCACAATAACTCCTCCCATAGTTTTAATATATGACATATTAATTTAATTCCTCTATAATTTGCATACTTGTGCATCACCTTTATTCTTAAAAATAGGAATTAACACACTCCGTCTTCACTCATCTGACATCTTTTAAATTTTCAAAATAATATTGAAAATTTTTGTAAGCCAAAAAATTCCTTCATCTCCGAAGCATTTCCACACCTTTATTGGAATATCATCAGGTGTGGAAAACTCTCTAATTTCAATTTTATTAATACAACGATAAAAACTAAATCTTTATTTTCATTTAGGTGCTAAGGAAACTACAGTTAATCGTATTTTCACAGTCTTCATTGAAAAGCTTATCGAAATATCACATGCACCTTTGTTGAATATCCTCTTCTAATAAAAGCATTTTTTTAATCTTCATCTTTTATGAACTTCACTTGAACTAAATTGTTACTTATCCTATCTCCTTATTTGACTACCTTATACATACATATTTCCCCCTCTTTAGTATCTGATCTATTAAAATTGAAACAATGATAGAAATCACCCAAAACAAGAACTAGATCTTAGGCCAGTACAAGGAGCCTCATCCCTAAAAATAGTCATCCACACCTATGACTCATTTGAAGAATACAAATCCAACAAGCAAATACATAAAGAGGAAAACTAGAATTCTATTTTAATACTAAATGCTTATTGAGTTTTAGAAAGCTCGAGGATTCTGTTTATAGCCTACAAAGGACCAAAAATAAGAAACACTCAAAATATGTCAAGATTCCTTCAAACGATAAGTTTTCCGTCATCCCTCATGAATTCAAGTAGCATAAACCTTCCATAAAAGTCCAAGTCTATATTTATACGTAAGAACTAAACAAAATAGAGAAAAATAAAGAACCAAAATAGGGACCGGACAACTTTATAAGCATGTAGCAAAGCAAATGTGGGGACTATAGTAATTAGCAGATTGGGGAATTATAGCAATTAGCAGATTGGGCGACTACAGCAATTAGCAGATTGGGCGACTACAGCAATTAGCAGATTGGGGGACTGTAGGAGATAGCAGGAGTGTAGCAATTAGAAGACGTGCGAGTCGGGTGACAATTTCGCGATAAAGCAATTAGCAAGTGTGGAAGGTGACAATAGCAGTTGACTGAAAAAATAAGGAAATAGAATGAAACAGTGGGAAGAGACAATGGACAGAGCACTTCAGCATCATGAACTCTTTTTATATAGATAATATTCTCCTTGGCCAAAAAGGCCAACTTTTCAGGACCGTCACTTATCCTCAGAGTGATCCAACATGATAGTGCTTAAATTAGGAACTACACATAAAAAGGGATCTCAATATTCAAGAGTTATATTTTACCACACTTAACGAGTCTCACATTACCAAGGATGGCAAGAACACAGGCTACCATCATTACTACAAAATTTCACCTTACATTTAATATCTAGAAATGTTTTTGACAAGGCATGATTTCTAAACATCAAAAATGAAAATTTCTTTTAAAAAGTTTCTAACATGGAGAATGATTCAGCACAGGATTGTCCCAGAAAAGGTGAGCAACAGGAAGCAAGAGCATAGAAATTTTCAACTACAGTTAAAAAAATACATAGAAAGAACAGGGAAACCTTGTACTTAGCAGGCATCCGCACGCATCTGCATTATACATAATATGCATGTGACAATGCATTCAAGTTATGTGTGCGATAATATATAAGCACGCATGTAATCTAGGCAAAGAGATCACTTTTTATAAGAGAATTACAAAAAATTGACTGAATGAAAGCATATCTACCATATTTGATAATTTCTGCACATCACTTTCTGATTGTATGCATGATCCAACATAAATCTGTTCAGTAATCTGGAGAAACACAAAAAATCAAATCAAATAAATAATAAACTATTCTTTTAGAAGGACGGGAGCACTTATACATCTTGTACCATTCATCCAAAATTTTGAATGATTGTAATTTAAATAAAGTCATCTCCCTTCTTCAATTCCCAATCTTATATTTAATTAATTAGTTGTAATCTCTTATAAATCTAGTCGGTCAAAGATGATAATGAATGGTATATTATGTGTAAGTAAAAGAAATTCTAACATTCAAAAATTATTATAGGCTATATATATATATATAATTCTAATTCGACGGCTGGACCTGATGGGTTTACTTCTTTATTTTTTCAAAAATGTTGGCATATTATTAAACCGGACCTTATTGCAGCTGTGGTTGATTTCTTTGAAGGCAATAAGATACATAAATTCTTTACTTCTACTATTATTGTTTTAATTCCTAAAAAAGATAATCCGGACACTTGGACTGATTTTAGGCCTATTAGTCTTTGTTCTTTTTTCAATAAGCTTACTTCTAAGATTCTTGTTTTGAGGTTAGGTACTTTTTTACCTAGAATTATTTCTCCTAATCAATCCAGTTTTGAGAAAGGGAGATTAATTTCTGATAACATTTTGCTGACCCAAAAGTTGGTTCAAGATTTGGATGTGAAAACAAGATGAGGTAATTTGCTTTTTAAACTGGACATTTCTAAAGCCTATGATAACTTGTCATGGGAGTTTTTATATTGTATTATTTCTTTATTTGGTTTTTTGACTCTTCTATTGGTATTATTAAGAATTCGACTGAAAATGTTTGGTTTTCAATCTTATTCAATGGAGCTTCTAATGGCTATTTTCATTCTTCTCATGGTGTTAGGCAAGGTGATCCTTTGTCACCTTCTCTTTTTATAATTGCTATGGAACATTTCTCTAGATGTTTAAATGCTCTTTTTGAGAGTTATCCTAGTATGTATTTTAAAACTAATGGTGGTTTACCCATTTCCCATCTTTGTTTTGCGGATGATTTTATTATTTTTGCTAATGGTAGCTTTAATCATGCTAAGAAAATCAAGGATTTTATTGGTTTATTTTCTTTGGAGAGTAGCCTCCAGTTTACTGCTAATAAGTGTTCTTTCTATACTTCTAAAGACATTTCTATATCTAATATTAACAGAATTGGTGCTTCTACTAACTTCTTGCATCAGAAGTTGCCTTTCAAATATTTGGGTGCCCCTATTTTCAAATGTCGTAAAAAATCTCATTTGCTTAATGAGATTCTTAATAAGATAGTGAATTATATTTCTTCTTGGGAATTTTATTTTCTTTCTTATGGTGTGTTGACCTCTGAATAATACTCAAAGGAACCAAAGAAAACGAGTAAAAAATACCTTACACACGACGGATCCGCAAAATCTATCGAGTAGCTCACGCGAATCCCGCCAGAAATCCTGGAAAAACCTTGTATCACTGTTGGCTCTATCAAAGTCCCGTAAATCCTGCTCAGATACCTCGTCTCGTCGAATGAGTCCCGTAAAATCTGCCCGAAATCACGTTGAATCACTGCACATTCGGCGCCGTTCCGGGATTCCTGTTCGCAGAGCCTCGATCCTCGCCTTCTATGCTTCTATAAAACCAAAGGGTTGGCTCTTCAGTTTGCGGCTGGCTCCCGTCGCTACCTCCACACCAGCGATCGACCTCTGCTTCCCGAATTCCTCCCGACTGCTCCTCTCAGCCGGCCGAACCCCAAGCCGATCGGAAGCCCCAACCTCTTCCAATCCC